>NC_067484.1:60831029-61055029 GCF_947179515.1 Apodemus sylvaticus | reverse complement strand
ACAAGAGAAGCTGTAGAGTTGGTGACTGTTGAGTAGCAGCCACAGACTCTTCAATTTATTTTCCCTGCATTGTATGATTAATTGCTATACATGCAGACTTACCAATTGTGTGGATTCTGATATAGATAGATATACAACAGTCATGATTCTGGTTAAATGTCCTACATATATTATGCTTACTAGAGATTTCAAAGATGTTTGGTTTGACAAGGAAGCCTTACAGCTATTTAAAAGATTGAATGAGCTTATAAGACCAGAGCGTTTTATGACAGCCTTGATATTAAATATTAGTGCTTTGATTACAATTATATCTTCACTTAAAGCTTTATCAGTGACTCTAGTCTCAGAAATGAAGCCTGCACACTTCGTTAATGATTTAAATAAAAATGTTTCTTTGATGCTACTATGGCAACAAATTAAAGATAAGAAATGAGAAGCAAAGCTTGATGCTTTAGAGGATGTAGTTTTAGAATTAGGACAAGAGGTAGAAAATATTAATATTCAGCTTTCTACCAGGTACCATGCCAGCTTTCAATACATATGCATAATGCCATTAGCCTATGATAAACAACATAATTGTTTATGTTGTTTACTCTTACTAAAAATCATTTGTTGGGAATTAAGAAAGATAATAATATTACTCATGATATGGCTCAATTGCAAACTCAAATTTCAGCTATGAGCAAGGCATATGATGGGTCAACAAATTTAGAAGACTTAGCTCAATCTATTAATCTTGGTCTGCAGTCTCTGAACCCTATAAATTGGTTCATCATCACTATGGCTACAGGAATAATCCTTCTTCTCCTCCTTATTCTTCCATTCATTTTCAGACTAGTCTTCTCCATTTCCAATGCCAAAAGAAACATCTATGAGCTTCAATTAAAAAACTAAAAAAGGGAGAGATCCACACCAACCCCAGTACATACTGTGTGACAAAAATTTTCCACAGACTGAGGCATTTGACTCCGAAGAGGAGAAAGTCTCCTGGAAAGGCTGTGGAACTCATCAGTTGGAGGATAATTCTGAGCCTTAGTTCTCAAAATCAGTTTACTCTAAAATTTCCATTTTTCCTCTCTCAAAAGTTGTTCCTAAGAGACCTGGCTGATAATCCATTTTTTGAAGTGGAACCACTGACTGACGGCACACTCTTTTTAAAACCTACAACACTATGCCTCATAGTCATTTAAATAATTACAACCCCCAACATCATGCAGGTTTATATGGCTATGTGTAGGTAGATGAGGTTGGCTCTGACACCTTGCTAATGAAAGCATGATTAAGTCTATACGTTTTTACAAGTTAAAAGGTAAATGTTAGATAAGGATTTCTTCTGAGAACTCATTAAGACCCAGGATGTATAAGAAACTTCAAAATCGTTTTAAAGGTTTGCTGTTAACAACAAGTAACTCTGTATTCTAATCAGGAAGATACTATCAAGTATCTGTAAATTGATCCTCTAAATCTGTTACATGAGAAACATTGTACCTGATTGATTTTGTGATTCCTTGTGCCAAATGCTTATGATAATTGTGCCTGCCTCATGGTTACATCTTTTGAAATGGTAATGCCAACTCTTCTTGTATAAAAATCCTTACTTTAGAGCTCCTAAATACATTCAGATTCAAACCTCCTCTGTTGTTTCTGTTTGTCACTGCTGAACCTGTATCTCTCCTGAAATCCAAAGTCCGCCATTGGATTAGAATCCTCCAGAGTGGGACTCTGCTCCACACCCCTGGGTCCTGCTTCTTTTCCACAGCCATAGGTGGATGTTCCAAGGCCCATAATCTGAACTAGACAAACAACAGAATCCTTGGGAACTTTCAACTAACTCGTAGGCTCACCACAGCTACACAGTCAGAAACCTGCGAGTTCCTGGGCTTGTCCTGGAGTTAGTGGGCTCTGAATCCCTGTTCACCAACTGCCCTGTAGCACCTGCCACACTAAGTTTCCTGTATGCTGTTGCCGTTAGCCAAAGGTTGGGGTTCAGCACCCTAGGTTCTGAAGAGCACCAGCCTTAGGTGTATGCTCTCATTTTTCAGGCTGCACTGGTCCCTTTCTCCTCTATCTTCTCCTCAGATGTAAGTTTCTTCCGTGATGGGTTGGTGTGAGAAGAGCGACTTCTCAAAAGTTCTTTGGGACCAGACTGCATTTGTTACTCTTAACCCTGTTCAGTGTCCTCACTCCTGATCTGTCCAAGTGTGACGATCACGTACTGGAGGCTTCATTGGTATGAAAGTTAGCCAATGCATCAATCCTTCAAATAGCTGTTTCCAACTTCCTCTATGCTTCATCCCAGTGAAGATCATTGTAAGTGACTACCACCCCTTTACAAGCCAATCAAACATTTAGCCGGCTTAACTAGCTGTTCCTGGGTCATGAGAAGTGAGATATCTTTGACCACTCCTGAGGTTGGCGAAACTTAATCTCTTTGGCTGAGAATATTGACAGAATCTCTCTCCTCCTGGGTTTCCTAGGCAGATAAAATGAAAATCTAGAGAGATGCCAATGACTGGTTTACCCTTGACAAGGAATGAGCTTTACTGGGACAGAAGCACTTAGTTGGCAATGCTGGACTGAGATGGAAACTGCCTGGGTTCATTATTTCCATTCAGCAAGCTCAAGTTTGCCCTATTTTATCTGAGCTCTTTAGACATCCTAAAACCCCACTTCCAGATCTGCCCATCTATACCTTGCCATATGCAAATGAGAACTGGATTCAGGAATGTTTCCCAACACAGGGAGAGAAATGATGGAGGTTCATAGCCAAAAGGATGTAAAAGACCTGACTTAAGATTTTATCTCTTTGTTCGTGGGGGTTTTATGTTTCTGTTTTTACAGTTCTGGGGATCAAACCTAGGGTCTTTGCCTGCTAGGTAAACAAATGCTCTACCCACAAGCTTCATCCCCAAGGATGGACGACCTATAAACACTCATTAAACAAGTCAAAACTTCCAACTTTCTAATATACACAGTGAAGCTCCCAGAAGTGAGGGCATGGCCAGGAGTTTTTTTCAGACATTTTTCAGCCTCTTATAGATCAGCTTGCTGAAGGATACATCTGGTGTGCATTTAGATGAGGGGGGGGGTTGTTCCATGCCTAGACTTTAGGAAATAAGATGATGGTGTTTACAGAAGGGCATAATAACCTCTGTTGGGAGAAGACACATATGCACACACACACACACACACACACACACACACAAACCCAGAAAAATACATAAAAACACAACTTTAAAAAAAACCCTTTTTAAAGTTCTGTTTCAAAATCACCTAGACTTATCCCCAATAAACATTTTTTACACTTACAGGAAATGTGATTATTAGAAATCTTAAGTGATCTCCAAGGATTCAACTTTCATTGTCAGGTCAGTGGCTCACAGTTCAATATCAATGAAGGAAAATAGAAGTTTCTTTTTTTGTCTTGTGTGTGTGTGTGTGTGTGTGTGTGTGTGTGTGTGTGTGAAACATATATATCTGGACGTGGCATGTGCATCATGCATAATCCTGGGAAACAGGAAAGGAAATCATATTTTCCTCTGTAACAATTTTCACCACTGAACCAAAATCTCTCCCTGAACTTGAAGCTAGCAAACCCAGCTGTCCTTCTGTCTCTACCCCATCCTCAGCACCATGGTTATGGGTGCACATGTTAGTCATACCTAGGTTTTTAGGTGGGCACTGAGATTGGAACTCAGGTCTTCTTTCTTATACTGTGAGCTCTCTTACCCACTGAAATATTTCCTAGACTCCCAGAGTTTCAATATATTAGGTGAAATGGTTTTCCTCACACAAACAACTGGAGAGCAAAGGTGGTCATTTTATAATTATTTTAGTAACCAGGTTTACATTAACAGTCAGTTGGTGAGCTTTTTTGTTTGTTTCTTTAATCTCAGCTAACTCAATACACAGTTTTCTTCACGGTTCAAACCAAATAGCTCTTCAATCTCCAAGCTCACAGTTAGCACAGGTCACAGGGAAACTCAGTATCTTTCAAAAGCCACCAGACACAGAACTGAACACCCACACACCATGTCACAATGGGGAATTTCAAGGAATGCTGGCTGCCTGGACCAGCGCATGACTCCATCACAACTCAAGCTGGGCTGTCTAGGGGAGAAGCTGGGAGGCTTGGGGCAAGAAGCAATGTCAGGAAGCACTCGCCTTTTGGAAGGGACTTAGCAGAAAGAGCAGAAATGTGTCCAGGGTTAGGACTCAGGCCTTGGGAGATATACCTCTGTATATCACAATAAAGAAAATCCAAAGTGCTACTGAACTTTGAAGATGGAAAGAGGCTATTTTGGCGCATAACTATAATCCTATTAGTTTTAGAGAAACAACCCCCCCAAAACTTTGAGATCTCAGATTTTCCTTTGGAGAAGCTGCTTTAATTGCTCCAGAGAGACCATATCAACCTCTTGAATCTGTGGCCCTTTCAGAAAGAATGTAGATAAACAGATTGCCACTGTGGTCTCAGGAGTAACTTGGCATTTGGAGATTGCAGGGTTTTCTTAGAGGGGGATTGGTGAAAAACCCAGAAGACAAAGCCTCTTAAGAGAGCATACTCGCCCGAGCTTCACTCACATGCCAGCGAATTTGGCGAGCAACCCTGGAGGAAAACCCAGCTCACTGTCATTTTCCTCCCTGAAACCCAGTGACTGGAGCTGTCTTTTCTGTGAAGCAGAACCAATTTACATTTAAACTTGTAATTCAAGTAACACAGTTGCCAAGAAAAATTCCAGTTATGGAGCTGCCCAGGAATGCTCAGGATTTATTATCCTTGGTGCTACTTATAGTGAATGAAGATAGGGGCACATCCTGAGATGGCACCTTGAGGACTTGGAGAAGCTAGCTGCTCCTTGCTTGAGTGGAATATAAGGTTTTCGGCATGCTTTGAAAGTGCCAAGTGCAGTGCAGATGACTCAGTAGAGTTCATTTTTTCATGACCAGAGAGATCCTGTAGGGCCTGAGGTATGATAAACCAGACAATTCTGGAGGCCCGGAATTATGGTTCATTTACATGGCTCTTCCCCCATCATGTGGCCGGTGGTGGTACTACATCCTGTGCTGCTGCCAAACCTGGCTATTGAGGTATTTAGTTTACATGCTGCAGAACTGGCAAACACCCTTTACATCTAAAAGTCCTCCTGTTTTCCTGGATATGTCTCCAAATTCGAATTGCAGTTCAAAACTTCATTCCCATCTTTTTCTGCTAATATTGGCTTTAGAATGAAAGCACCATGAGACCTTTAAAGTAACAAGATTCCTATTATGAGGTAAAAGAGCCTTTTCCATGATTAGAACAGAAGGGAACTTTCTTAAGGAAATTCCATTCTCTGCTACTTCCAAGTCCTTATGTATCCAAACTGCTCATATTTCTCTAGCTTTCAGTTTTACTACAGCCTACAGTCAGGGCTCAGGGCAAGGGCGCAGTGGCAGAATTTTGCCTAGCATTCAAGAGGCCCTGGACTCAGTTGTCCAGCATCACAAAATGAAATAAACAAAAATTCCCAACCTCAAAAACAATACCCAAAATATAATCCACATATCAAATGAGGTACAATAAGAACAGAGGAGTGGCCCCTGGTTCTGGAAAGACTCAGTGTAGCAGTATAGGGCAAAACCAGAACAGGGAATAGGGAAGGGGTGGATGGGAGAACAGGGGGAGGGAAGGGAGCTAATGTGACTTTTGGGGAGTAGGGGGCCAGAAAAGGGGAAGTCATTTGAAATATAAATAAAAAATACATCGAATAAAAAAGATAACTTAGCAAAAAAAAAACAATACCTGCAAGCAGAGATGGCGGTTTCTTGTAAGTAAGTAGAAAGTGTATGAGACCTGCTCTGTTCCTCAGAATAATTAATGCTCAGTGCTATAGTTCTCACCAAGATGGTCCCCAGAGCACAGAAGTCTGAGCCAAGGTGGCTGCCATGTTTTCTGCAGGAGAGTAGCCGGCTAATACAGACCCCTGCCTTGCTCACAGAATCTGGGTCACGATTGATTCTGGAAATGGTGTGATAGGAACATGGGCTTCCACCTCTGACAGACTGCCCCGACCAGCAGAGCAGACAACAGGGTTCCCGGAGCTACCTAAAAGGAGGGCAGAGGGGCAAAGGCACAAAGAGACTGACACCAAGTCTAATCCTGATCAAGCTCTCAAATTTTATGTTGTACACGAACCAATATAAAGGGAAACTCACAAGGTTTGGGACGGGTAAATGGGGAACAATCTCAGGGCGTTGACATCATTCTAAGAAACATAATTTCTGGGTAAAGCTACTTATTGATTTTGGAATTTTGGCATGATAAAGGGGGTCATGAGGAGGTGAATTGGAAAAGGGGTGCTATAGTAACCTATCCACAGATGAGCTTCAAAAGGAAGGGGTATTGACATCTATGTAAGAATGGTTCCTGGCATGGAGATCTAAATGAGAATGACCCCTGTTATCGAGGTCTCCTGGCATTGCGATCCGGGTGGGGATGGCTTCTGGTATGTAGATTTCTTAGCATTGAGATCTAAGTGAGGATGGCTCCTGACATCTCCACCTTCTCTGTATAGTAGAGACCAGAGTTCAGACAGCCATTGATGGAAAGCAGATAAGGAATCAAAATAATGGGACAGTGCCTGTCTTAACAATTGACCCAGTCATCCAACATCTTGTTCCCGTTAAGATGTCTCTGCCAGCCTCCAGAAACTCCTGTTTTAGGTGGGACTGGCCTTGGGAAGTTGCCAGTCATTGGCTAACTGCCCAGAAAGTTAATTGTTATTGATGCCTTCAGCTTGTGGTGCTCCTTCTGGAGCCCCGGCTGGAATGGCTGTGACAAAGATGCTTTCTCTGTTAAGGTACTAGAGTGTGCTGTTTGGGCTGTTTTGCCCTGGGAGTTTAGGTAGCCATCTCTAAATCCTCCAAAGCCAAATGATGGTAATGTACCTGAATAGGCTTGGCTGTCAAGTAATCTTCCTGCTCTTAATCAGGGCAGTGACGCATTTAAAAGCCCATGGTCCAGAAGAAAATAACATTAATAGTCCTACAAATAGAACTAATGTACTGGGTAAAAGTGTATTGAGCCATGGATAGGTGGAAAACCAATTTTCATATCAACTTTCTTTCTGTTCTCTTTGTCTCTTATATTTTTCTAGTCCTTGTCTATTTTTATGCTATCATTTACAACTCCTGTCTTACTAGCATAAAAACAGCACACTTCTTTTAAAGCTGCACAAAGTGCACCCTGTTGGAGGAACAGGAGACCATGTCCTTGCCTATTTTGGAGGACAACCTCAGCTAGGGAGTCAATGGAGTCGGAGAGATCAATTATCCCCTACTGAAGGTGTTGGACGTCTTGATGGATGGTGGCACTTAGTTCTGTGTACCTAGTTGCAAAGAACAAGGGAAGAAATACCCGTCCCCGCTCTCACAGATCCAAGGCCAAGTAGGACAGAGAGAGTAAGAGCAGAGATAGGTTCTCTGCAAGGGCGGCTCAAAGAAGTGGAGACTTCAGTGGATGTGGATTGATCCCATAAGTGAAAAAATTCTTCAGAGTGATAATAATCTAAATGAGGAATCATCTTAATAAGGATGCAAAACTCAGGCCTCACACCATTCATTTGATTTTGAAAAACTGAGGCGATGAGGCAAGGTATAAGGCCATCAAGGCATGCCAACCATTTTCCTTCTGGCGGGGAGAACAAAGTAATTGCCAGGAGGGGGAAATAGGTTTGATTACACATGTGAGCATAAACTGAGGGGTCATTTGTTACACTAATGATCACACAAAGTCGCAGGCCAGATATTTGGGTTAATGAAAGACCCGTACAAGTGCCCTTTTGCCGATGGCAGCGCTGTGGATCATCAGCATGGGGGCTATCACCAAGAACAGCCGTTCCTTCATAAAATGGTGGTTGGGAATGGTAGTACAACCAGCAATCCTCAACAAGTTCAGAGGAAGTTTCATTGAAGGTGAGAAAAGTCTGATTAACTAAAGAAGGTACAAGATTTTTATTGGAAGCTGGCTGTACAGGCAATTTAGTGGCTGATGCCTTAGCTGGTGGCTGGAGGGGAAATACAGAAGGTAGGGAGGTGCCTTTAAGAGCAGGATCATGGGTGGTGTCTTGATCAATTCCTTTAGAAGGAACAGAGTTAGGTATCAACATAGAATTAGGTCCCATTGGGACTGGCTGGGCATGATATCAAGGTTCTTTAAGGAGATTAATAGAGAAAATAATCCCTGCATCAAAGCCAAGTACATAGAGGCGAAGACCCCATTCATAGCCTATTTGCCAATGTAGATTGGGAGCTTTTGCATGGGTGGTGAATGTAGTTCATAAAGGTGTGCACCATCCCTTTGTAGAAGGATTAGAGGCCAGGCAGGACTCATCATATTTTTGAGAACTAGCTGAGCATGTAACATTATGCTTTACTTGGATATAATCCCACAAGGAGATGTCTAGAGGCTCTCCCAAGGGTCCCAACCAACCAAAGTAAATCCTGTGGATGTCTTAAAGAAAATAAATGGTAGGCCACCTTCTATCTGGTCTACACTTGAAATCTGTAATATTTAAATATACGGCCTTTTGACACCTTGTAGAGGGGGCAATCAGCAGTAGCAAATATCTCCCCTTTAATCTGTTTACAATTTGTTTAATTTTCAGCTAAATAAAATTGCCATGCAAATAGAGATGTTAATGTGTGTGCTGTCAGCAGTAGTAGAAGACATCAAAAGGTGTTGAGGACTGTGTCCATTTTTAATGATTATAATCCGCATCATTATTTGTCTCAGCATTAGCTAGTTTGACAGCTAGCATCTTCCTTTGGCATCCTGTAGAAAAAACACAAGCATGCCCTTTTTCTACACTCAGAGAGTTCCCTGGCATTAAAATTTTAAAATGTTTGTGGTATACAGGGATATGATTCTCCCCTCTTTTATTTATTAAAATATTGTTGTAAAGTTTTATGGGCCTGTTCCATAATATTTTGTCCTTGAGGGTTATAAGGAATCTCAGTAATATGAATAATAATAAATAAACAATAAAACATCTTAAGTGACTGACCTTAATAATCAACTATAATATTTGTTTAATCTGATTTGGAACATTCAGTATAGAAAAAAATAACATATGTAATGACTGATTTTAATTTTTGTTGTTGTTTCTTCTGTTAAAACATTTATAACTAGAAAGATTGAAAAGCTGTTAATAATCATATGTATATCTTTAATTAAACTTTTTAAATTGTATTTGTATAAATAGATGTAAAAGGTAAGAATTAGTAGCACTAAAAAACAATTTCAAGCAATTATAAGCCACGAGCTATATATATTATTAATATATAAATCAAAAGTTTGATTTTCAACATTTTAAAAAGAGCAGCTACCACACCCAATTCAATTATCTGTGCTGAAGCAAGGGGAAGCTCAAAGGAATAAAGATGTGATTTAATTATATTTGCTTTACTCCCATAGTAGATGCATTTTTATAGGATGCATGTCTAAGTCTATAAAAATATAAAAACATGTATGGAGGCACATTTTAAACAATTTATCTTTTAGATAACAATTATTAATTTTGTCCAGAAAGGCCATGTAATAGATTAACAGTAAATAATAATCAATTTGATTGCTTTTTAAAATAAGGAACAAACATTTCATCATGCTCTTAAAACATTCCTTTTAAAAAATTTTTATGATTTTATCTTGCAACACTTTATTATTACACCAAATCATTATTGGAGATGTTAGAACTATATTTGGAGAGATTTTACATTAATGTTCTCTTTGTCAAGGAATGGAAATGAATATATATCATAAACTGGAAACAAATACTTACTGTAGCTTTCTCCAAGTTATGTCTTTCAATATTTATTTTGCATTTACGTTGAGAACATCAGAGGCTTAAATCCTCTTATGGCCAACTTAAAGCAGTGTCTAAGCCAAAGAAATTATCTTAACATTTTTGAAAATCATTTACTTAAAAAATTTAAAAGCCCATTGTTAAGAGCAAGCCATTTCTTGAGGAAGAACTTTTTAATGAAATTATTTTATTGGTTTTTTTTAAAGTTAGCTTCTATATAGCCATATTAAACTTTCACAGATCTAAGTTTGAACTTTATTTTGAACCACATCTGTATGAATCTTTTTAAAAGGTTCTTTTGGACAGAAACTCTCTAGGTGAGGCCTGCAAGAGGAAAGTTGCATCTCTCAAACCTCTGCTTAGACAGCTCTGAGCTTTGTATTAAATCAAATGTAAAACTTCTGATCTGAGTTGATTATCTCTAAGGCCAGACCTACACCTATCAGTCTGGGAAGGAGGAGCCTGTAACTAGACCCCACTGTATGAAGGTCAAATAACAAAAGGAACCTGTAATATCAAAGCATAACTACAATTTTTTGAAAGCATAACCCAGTTTTAAACAATCTCTTCTTCTCAAAAGTAATGTCAAATACAACACTTTCACATTGAAAAGTTTGTCTATCATCTTGTATGTTTGAATGAATGACAGTGTAACGTAATATGATAAATCTTATTTTTATAAGTCTGATTTCTAGAATAAGAACCACTTAAAACATTATGCCAATTTAGAAATATCTCAGAGGTCTGTTTTTCTTGGGTTGTGTCATGTCACATGCTGCTTAAGATAGCTCTAACCCTGAATTATCAGTTTTAAACTTTCCTTTTGTGACCATCATTATATTTTGTAAATCATGTCCAATAACTTATGAGCCAATACTCTATAGTCAAGGCACATAAAACATTTATACCTTTATTTCTTTTCATATAGATATAACTTTCTGGGTTAGCTTGCACAGACCAATACTAAAAAAAATGCTTCAAATGGCTTACAGATGTCTAGTGGCTTCATAAAGCAAAGGAGTCACTCCATTGTGTATATGGTTCAGTCAGCTTGAGGAACTGGGCTGACTGAGCTGGAATGTTCCAGATGGCTTTGGGGTGCAGGTAACTTCAAGCACTCAGACACAGCACCCTGGAGAATATGCTCAGTGCCCATTGCTCTGCTTTCTGAACAGCATCTCTTGAGATTATGTCTTGCTGAGCTTTGATCTGAAAGGCTTTGGCTTTTCCTATGCTCACCCCACTCCCTTTCATATCTTTGCTGATCACTTCAGCAGCACCTATGACCTCAGCCCTGGCCCCTTTGATCCTGTTCCCTGCAGGCGACAAAGGATTTTCTGCACTTGGATGACATGACTATTTTTAGAAGGTTACTTCACCATTCAACTTTACTCAAAAGAGCTTCTAGAGCTGGAGAGATTTACAGCTAAGTGGCCTTCTTCCTAAGAAGGAGAAGGGTCTGGGAAAGGTTGAGGTGGTGGGTGTAGAGCAAGGCTGAGAAACGAAACCAAGGAACAAAAATAAACTTTGCTGTGAAATCCCTGGTTGTTTCGAAAGAAATCTGTATTGCCAGCCTATCTCTCCAGAGACCAGCATTTCCAGTTTCACAAACAGTGTTGACCACTATGGCCAGCTAACACCATAGAAATAGATTTTCAGTCCTTTAAACATGATTAGCCCATGGCTGACCTCTAACCTTACCTACGAAAGGCCAGTACATTGAACGGAAGCAATAATACCTGAGCTAATGCATGAAGTAAACACAGTTAAAATAAGTGTCTCTTACAAAGACCCTGGAATCATTAAGGCACATAATTTTTCAAGAAAGTTGTGTGTGATTGGATTGCCCATCCTTAATTTACAGATAATATCAACTAGCAATGTATAGAAAGCTCAGCATGTTCTACATCTCCTTCTGGATGCACCTGATACAAATGTATTATTCAGCTTGCAAAAATGTATAGCACCATTGTAATAGGAAACTTTCCCTATATCTGTGTTACATGTAAATTTCTTGCTGGCTATAGAAGAGATGAGGGAAGAAATAAATGTTTAGGTTCTGCTTCTTCAGTGGAGTTTGCCATAACAGGATTATATTCATTGACATGGGATCCTTGAAATCCAACAAGGTGGAAGGTCAGAACAACACTGCTCTCAGATTGGTGGGCAAATAATTTCAAGTTCTGTGTCCTGTGCCAGCAGCGGTTGCTGACAAAAAAGACAAGAACCACTAGGCATATTGACTGAAAAGTCTATTCAACGTCCTTCCCAACTTGTCAATACTTTGTAAGACTCACAGCAATGTGAAAAAAGTGCATAGAATTTCTCTAGAATTTGGGATGATTAGCAAAGGATGAGACATACAGCTCTACTAATCAAGCACTAGGGAGCATAAGGCAATTGAAGGGCAGAGAGCATCTCCATTACACTTTCTAGCCAGAAGAGGTCTCTGAGAGAAGTCACCCAACAATGATAAATTGAATCTTAGATTCTATCACATTCTTCCAGTCGCACTTGTGCCTAAACTGTGTGTGGATGTGGCTCAAGCAAGGACAAATAGAAACATCCCCAAAGACATAAAGTGAGTGGCAAGCTAGGACTGCAACAACCAGTCTCCCAGAAAACACTGTTGAAAACAATTCTCATCCCCATCTTGGCTTTTCACCCTGTGCTTCTCCCTCCAACCCCAATGAAACCCACCTCCTCCTGTCAGCTCAGAATATGGCCTTCTAGGCCAGTTATGCACATTTCTTGCATCCGTGTCTGCTCCTAAAATAAGAGAAACAAAATGGGAAATATTCTTAGATGACTGAAGGCAGCATTTGAGAAAATTATATTTGTATGTTCTGGGCTAAAATGCATTCAGGGGGGGAAAGTACACAATTTATTATGTTGGGCAAATAAATATTTCTGCATTTGGAACAATATAGTCAAATCTTTAAAAAGTTAACTGGTTTCTTTTATAATCATCATCATCATCATCATTATTACTATCATTATTATTAAGATCTTTTGATAAGAGTGTTCCTGTTTTATCTACATTACCAATAAAATGTCACTTATTCTTCACATCTTTCAGACCCAACTCCCTGGGAACATCTCTTTGCCTACTTGCTGGCTGGGTCAATCTGTCCTTTATTTCTATTCAATGAAAGGGAAAATGGATACAGAAAATGTGGTATAGTTACTCAATGGAATACTACTCAGCAATTGAACATGATGAATTCATGAAATTCTTAGGCAAATGTTTGGAACTAGAAAATATCATCCTAAGTGATGTAACCTAATCACAAAAGAACACACATGGAAAGCAGTCACAGATAAGTGAATATTAGCCCAGAAGCTCTGAATACCCAAGACATAATTCACATATCAAATGATTACCAAGAAGAAGGAAGGAGAGAGCCCTGGTCCTGGAAAGGCTTGTTCCTGCATTGTAGGGGAGTACCAGGACAGAGAAGTAGGAAGGGTTGATTGGAGAATGGGCTGAGGGAAGATGACTTATGGAACTTATGGGGAGTGGTGAACCAGAAAGAGAAATCATTTGCATATATATATATATATATATATATATATATATATATATATATATATATATATGTGTGTGTGTGTGTGTGTGTGTGTGTGTGTGTGTGTGTGTGTGTGTGTGTAAAGAAAGGTGTTGCAGGTGGCACATTTGTTTAATCCAAGCACTTGGGAGACAGAGGCAGGGTGATTTCTGAGTTCAATGTCACCCTGGTGTACAGAGTTAGTTCCAGGTCAGCCAAGGCTATACATAGAAATCCTGTCTTGAAAAACCCAAAAAACAAAACCAAAAAAAAAAAAAAAAGGTGTTGAACATCTGCTCCATGCTGTGCTCTAAGTGAAGTACCAAGATTAAGGCCACATAGCTTAAGGTTTAGGCCACATGCCCCAGCATTTTGTCACCTGCCTTCTCTGTCAGATTCATCAGGGGTGTCCTAGTACATGCGCAGATTCCCAACTCTATTCTGGCCTAATGAGAAGCTACAGTTTCAAGTTCTTACAACTTTTGTTTCAATATCAACCTCGCCTTTAGGTTTGTGGATTTTAAATATATGAATTTGATGAATGACATCAGAATTCAAACAGGAAAAAAATCATGCCTATGGACAGTATTACTTAAGGTACTGTTTTGATAACATTCTGTTTACATTATAGATATGACAGAAAGTGCTGCTTTGTCTCAAGGCTGACTCTTATTTTTTCATACCTATGAACAAGGATTATGGAGAAGCAGATGGCTGCTGAACACAGTAAGGTGTGGTAGAACCCCTGGGCTCACAGCAGCCTTACTTATAATAGCCAGAAGCTATAATATCCCAGATATTCCTCAATGGAGGAATGGATACAAAAAATGTGGTATATATACACAATGGAGTACTTTTCAGCAGTTAAAAACAGTATATTCATGAATTTTTTTAGGCAAATGGATGGAATTGGAAAATATCATCCTAAACGAGGTAACTCAATCCCACAAAAATACACATGGAATGCAATCATTGATAAGTGGATATTAATTAGCCCTGAAGTTCTTAATACTGAAGATACAATTAGCATATCAAATGATTCCCATGAAGAAGGAAGAAGAGGGCCCTAATCCTGGAAAGGCTTGATCCAGCATTGTAGGGGAGTACCAGGACAGAGAAAAGGGAGGGGGAAAGACAGGAGAATGGATGGAAAGAAGAGGACTTATGGAACATATGGGGCGGGGGGAACTGGGAAAGGGGAAAGCTTTTGGATTGTAAACAAAGAATATAGAAAAAAAATATAAATGCATGTCCTGTACAATGTGAAGTGTTAATTTCCTGGTTAGTTTTAGGAACTGTATCATAGAAAAAAGAGACCTATGAACAACAATCTGTATCTGGAAATGAATATACACACCCACAGTAATAAACCTAGTCACGTCAGTAATTAGAGTTAGTTCACTGGTACTATTTTATCCAGTCAATAAAAGATTAACATACCTGATTAATGAGTGATTTTGTTTTATAACTACTGACACTGGTGTTCAGGTATTTCTACTTTACAAGGGATGCTGAATCCATTTACTTTTTAATTAAAACTACTGGGTTGTCTCTGGTTCCACATCCTAGATATGATGTTCTTTCATTATTAGCACTTTGGTAATGCTCTTACGTAGAGCAATGTATCCTTTTCTCATTTTTGTGGTATTGATACAGTACAGGGTGTAGTGATATGAAATGCCTTGTAAGTTACTGCATAAAAGAGAAACTTGTAAATATGTTAAGACATACTAAGAAAAGTTGGAGTGATATTATATGAATAACTTCAAATGTAAAGTATTGTGGCTTACAGTCACTAACTGGGACTGTATACAGAAGTCATGATTTTAATATTACTCTATTTTATAAAAGCTTTACTGGAAGATTTTATTCAAATTCTATTCAAAACTCAACTTAGAGATCATTATTAAATATTTAGTGATGTCTCTAGAAATAAAACTTTTACTAGAGTTTTAAATATCCATAATAGAATTATTTAGACCATTTAAAATAGAAAATAAATAAGATCAAATATGTTCAGCATTGTGGATGCTAATAGAATTATTTCCAAACTATGAAGTAGAAATTATTCTTTAAAACATTAAAAATGCAATAAAACCACCTATAAAAGAACCAAAGTATCAATGTTCTTTTCTTTGGTGTTTACAGAAATATACAATAGGATATATTTAAGCATCTGGATATTTTGATGGTTTGTAAAGGAACTGAAGTTGTGAGATAGGATGGTCTAGGCAGATAAAGCAGCCTGGCACAAATAAAACTCAATATATCACTCAGCTTTTGCTTGGAAAAAATACTCACTATTGTCATATGTATTCACCTCTCATTGATCTATAAAACATTATAAGGAACTGTACCATGGTTATCAAAGTTCTTTAGGACATGCAAATGTTATAAAACAATGTATCAGAAAATATTAACATTTATAAAATCTTTCCATTGGTAACACTGATATAAATGTTCAATTATATTGTACTTACAATAAATTTTCTTTGCGTAAAAAAATAAAATAAAATAAAGGGCTAAAAAAAATTCATTCAACCCCTACTCAAAATGGAAGTCTTATTCTAAATAGGTGCAGGTGTCTCTCTTTTCTTGGGGTCCATCCCAGGGGCAGATTATACAGGCAATACCATGAAAGGTCACACAGAGGATCAGAAAGTGTTGCTGAGTGGTTGGTGCAGATCCAAGTTTATTGTGGCTAAGTATCTTCTGCAGTTCTAAGTGACTTCTGATGTGATTGGCTTCTAAGAACACCAAAGTGCAGAACATCCTAATAAGAGCAGCAAAAGTATGTGAGAAAGTTTTCTTATGGTGCTAATGATAGCACAAAATGTCAGATTAGACAGAAAATAGTTACCTCAGCCATAGCATTCTATCTGCAACTTGATTGAATTTGTTATCACCTAGGAGACTAGATTAGTGAGGCATAATTCTGGGTGTGTCTACAGATTAACTGAGGGTGGTCAAAATTCTTCTGGACAATTTTATGAACCAACAGAAAGTCAAGGGCCAGACAGTGGTGGTACACACCTTTAATCCCAGCACTTGGGAGGTAGAAGCTTGAGGATTTCTGAGTTCAAGGCCAGTATGATCTACAGAGTTTGTTCCAGGACAGCCACAGCTATCCAGAGAAACCCTGTCTCGAAAAAACCAAACCACACCAAACCAAGCCAAACCAAACCAAGCCAAAGCAAACTAAAGCAAAGCAAAGCAAAGCAAAGTAAAGCAAAGCAAACCAAACCAAACTAAACCAAACCAAACCAAACCAAACCAAACCAAACAAAACCAAACCAAACCAAACCAAACAAAACAAAACAAAACAAAATAAAACAAAACAAAACAACAAAGAAAGCCAAATGCCCAGCACTTGGGAGGCAGAGGCAGGCAGATAACTGAGTTCAAGGCTATCCGAGTCTGCAGATCAAGTTCGAGGACAGCTAGGGCTATACAGAGAAACCCTATCTCAGAAAAACAAAGAAAACAAAACAAATCCGGCATGGGGATGGTTGGTGTGGTGTGGAAGGGGGAACACACAGAAGTAAGCCTTAAGAACTTACATCACACACTATGAAAATATATTTCCACATTTGGAGCAATATAGTCAAATCTTTAAAAAGTTAACTGGTTTCTTTTATCATTATTATTGATATTACTATCATTATTATTAAAATCTCTTGAGAAGAGTGTCCCTGTTTTATCTACATTACCAATAAAATGTCACTTATTCTTCACATCTTTCAGACCCAACTCCCTGGGAACATCTTCTTGCCTACTTGCTGGCTGGGTCAAACTTTCCTTTATTTCTATTCAATGAAAGGAAAGAATGGATACAGAAAATGTGGTATACTTACTCAATGGAATACTACTGGGCAATTAAAAATGACGATTTCATGAAATTCTTGGGCAAATGTTTGGAACTAGATAATATCATCCTAAGTGATGTAACCTAATCACAAAAGAACACACATGGAAAGCAGTCACTGATAAGTGGATATTAGCCCAGAAGCTCTGAATACCCAAGACATATTCACATATCAAATGATTCCCAAGAAGAAGGAAGGAGAGGGCCCTGGTCCTGGAAAGGCTTGTTCCTGCATTGTAGGGGAGTACCAGGACAGAGGAGTAGGAAGGGTTGATTGGAGAATGGGCTGAGGGAAGAGGGCTTATGGAATTTATGGGGAGGGGTGAACTGGGAAAGAGAAATCATTTGCAATGGAAACAAAGAATGTGTGTGTATATATAAAATACAGGTCTTGTACAATGTGAACTGTTAATTTCCTGGTTAGTTTTAGGAACTGTATCATAGAAAAAAGAGACCTATGAACAAAAATCTGTATCTGGAAAAGAATATACACACCCACAGTAATAAACCTAGTTATGTCAGTAATTAGAGTTAGTTCACTGGTACTATTTTATCCAGTCAATGAAAGATTAACATACCTGATTAATGAGTGATTTTGTTTTATAACTACTGACACTGGTGTTCAGGTATTTCTACTCTACAAGGGATGCTGAATCCATTTACTTTTTATTTAAAACTTCTGGGTTGTCTCTGGTTCCACATCCTAGGTGTGATGTTCTTT
The DNA here is from genome assembly GCF_947179515.1 of Apodemus sylvaticus. NCBI lineage: Eukaryota > Metazoa > Chordata > Mammalia > Rodentia > Muridae > Apodemus > Apodemus sylvaticus. Next base: position 61,037,050 of record NC_067484.1, on the reverse strand, counting down.
CATTATTAGCACTTTGGTAATGCTCTTACAGAGAGCAATGTATCTTTTTCTCATTTTTGTGGTATTGATACAGTACAGGGTGTGATGATATGAAATGCCTTGTAAGCTACTGCATAAAAGAGAAACTTGTAAATATGTTAAGACATACTAAGAAAAGTTGGAGTGATATTATATGATGAACATCAAATGTAAAGAATTATGCTTTGCATTCACTAACTGGGACTGTATTCAGAAGTCATGATTGTCACATTACTCTATTTTATAAAAGCGTTTCTGGAAGATTTTATTCAAATTCTATTCAAAACCCAACTTAGAGATCATTATTAAATAATTAGTGACGTCTCTAGAAAAGAAACTTTTACTAGAGTTTTAAATATCCATAATAGAATTATTTGAACCATTTAAAATAGAAAATAAATAAGATCAATTATGTTCAGCATTGTGGATGCTAATAGAATTATTTCCAAACTATGAGGTAGAAATTATTCTTTAAAACATTAAAATGCAATAAAAACCACCTATAAAAGAACCAAAGTATAATTGAAAATCAATGTTCTTTTCTTTGGTGTTTACAGAAATATACAATAGAATATATTTAAGCATTTGGATATTTTGATGCTTTGTAAAGGAACTGAAGTTGTGAGATAGGATGATCGAGCCAGATAAAGCAGCCTGGGACAAATAAAACTTAATATATCACACAATTTTTGCTTGGAAAAAATACTCACTATTGTCATATGTATTCATCTCTCATTGATCTATAAAACATTATAAGGAACTGTACCATCGTTATCAAAGTTCTTTAGGACATGCAAACTTATAAAACAATGTATCAGAAAATATTATCATTTATAAAATCTTTCCATTGGTAACACTGATATAAATGTTTAATTATATTGTACTTACAATAAATTTTCTTTGCAGGAAAAAATTAAATAAAATAAAATAAAATTGAGGGCTAAAAATAATGTATTCAACCCCTACTCAAAATGGAAGTCTTATTCTAAATAGGTGCAGGTGTCTCTCTTTTCTTGGGGTCCATTCCAGGGGCAGCTTATAAAGGCAATACCATAAAAGGTCACACACAGGATCAGGAAATGTAACTGAGTGGTTGGTGCAGATCCAAGTTTATTGTGGCTAAGTATACACAGCATTTCTAACTGACTTCTGTTGTGATTGGCTTCTAAGAACACCAAAGTGCAGAACATCCTAATAAGAGCAGCAAAAGTATATGAGAAAGTTTCCTTATGGTTCTAATGATAGCACAAAATGTCAGACTAGACAGAAAATAGTTACCTCAGCCTTAGCATTCTATCTGCAACTTGATTGAATTTGTTTTCACCTAGGAGACTAGATTAGTTAGGCATAATTCTGGGTGTGTCTACAGATTAACTGAGGGTGGGCCAAGTTCTTCCAGACAATTCAAACAGCCAACAGAAAGCCAAGGGCCAGACAGTGGTGGTACACACCTTTAATCCCAGCACTTGGGAGGTAGAGGCTTGGGGATTTCTGACTTTGAGGCTACCCTGGTCTACATAGTTTGTTCCAGGACAGCCAGATCTATTCAGAGAAACCCTGTCTAGAAAAAACCAAACCACACCAAAGCAAACCAAAGTAAACCAAAGCAAACCAAAGCCAAGCAAACCAAACCAAACCAGGCAAAACAAAACAAGACAAAAAAGAAAGTCAAATGCCCAGCACTAGGGAGGCAGAGGCAAACAGATATCTGAGTTCAAGGCTATCTTAGTCTGCAGATCAAGTTCCAGGACAGCTAGGGCTATACAGAGAAACCCTATCTCAGAAAAACAAAAATAAAACAAAACAAATCTGGCATGGGGATTGTTGGTGTGGTGTGGCAGGGTGAACATACAGGAGGAAGCCTTAAGAACTTACATCACACACTATGAAAATATCTCTTAACACCTCAGAGTCTGATTTTTCTAGTATATCAACCTCATTTTGTCTTCTGGCCATTCTCGTTGATTGAATTCTAGATATATTTTCTTTCAGGCTCTAGGAAGAGCCCTCCTCCCTAATGAGGCACATAAAGGTTAAGGTTTACAATGAAATATCTTCTGCCTTATATCAATTGTTTTCTGGTAACATGTGTCAACGCAGAATGAAGCCAGTTTATCAGGGTCAAACTCTTAACACACAGCTTCCATGAGTCCATCACAACAATAAAGACTTCACTAATCTGGACAAAGCACAGCTGTGGCTTCCTTGCACGAATGAGGAAATGACCCTTGTTTTGTTTTTGCTTGGAACATAGGAGATACAGATTAAATATGTTTTTTTTTAATTTTTGTCTCTTTTGATTCAAATATGATTATATTATTTTCTCCCTTCCCTTTTTCCTTCCAACCCCTCCCAAATACCCGCCCCTCACTTCCCCTCAACATCATGGCCTGTTGACCTGGTTTTTTTAAAAAAAATTATTGTCACATATATGTAATAGCAGAGAAATCTAATCAACATGTTGAGTCTATTTGGAGGCACTCATATGCACATAATTTCAGGATTAACTAATTTGTATTAGATATCTATCTCTGAACTCATCCTGGAGAAGCTAGTTCTCCTTTTGCCTGCAATTCTTTGCCTAGTGTTGAGGCCCTATGAGATCTTGTTCTTCTGGGTCATCATATCTATTAGTGTTTTCGCTGGGGTCTTGTTTTGGATGTTCTAAGATGGTGTTAACAGGGTTGATGTTTCCCAGTTGTTTCCTGGAGACACAATATCATGGCTGACTTCATAGAGGATCTTACAACATTTCTGACTCCTCTAAGGCCCGTCAGTGTGAGAGCAGCTCTATTGTAGCTGTAACCACTGAGACAGCACTTCTCCTTGTTTGACCTGGTGTGGTTTTCTGACTGTCTCTGTCTACTGCAAATGGTTGTTTCTTAATGAGGAGGGGTGATACATTTCTCTGAGCTGAACACATGGGAAAGGAGAAGGGGTAACAGTTCTAGCACCCATGGGTCCATCCCATGAGAGCACTGCAAACTGCGGACTCTGGGTAAAAAGATTTAAGTTTGGGTGTTCAGGAGACATGGTAAGAAAGCATATCACTGCACTAAAAATGTCAGAGAGAATTGTATACTTCGCTCACCTCCTACTATCTCAATATATTGCTGAGCCTCTGAAATTACAACAGCTAGAGTCCTGTATTTTGGGACTTGAAAAGGAAAGGAGACCCAGATACAGTATCTCTAAGTAAAGATGCCTGCTGGGGCATATCAATTTAAGAGATTAAATTTGCTTCTACTCGTTATTCATTATGATCCATAAGCCAGTGGTAACATCCCGTTGAGCCTGAAACTGAGTGGCTCTTTTGATTTTTAAATTAATCATTTCATTTACATCCCAAATGCTGTCCCTCTCTCAGTTACCCCCTCCTACAGTTTTAAACTTATATTAGTCCCCAAATAACTGCACTGAGAGGTCAGGCTTTATTTATTTCTTTATTTTGTTGAAAACGGTCTAGTGGCACATACATTTAATCCCAGCACATAGGAAACAGAGGCAAGCATATCTATCTCTGTAAGTTCAAGGACAGCCTAAGATACATGGTAAGCATGGAAGGGGTCACAGAACAGCATGAGAGCTAGCCTATATACCACTCCTGTAGGCCTGACTACCACAGTCAATGACTTCTGCTAATCTTCGGAAGGAGATTAGTTTGAATCTCCTTTTTCTCTTTGGCATCAAAAGCTATGCAAAGCCTGTTTGTGCTGGCCTCTACAGTCAAGTGCCTGGCACCAGGTGTTCAAGAGATGCTGCAGGAAGGAATTGTGTTCCTCGCTGTGAATGTCATCAGACGATTGGTGATCTCCATCTCCTTTTCTTGCTGGTTTCTCCTTGGAGAGGCCAGGGCTGAGTTCATTTCTCAAAGCATGTCTGGACTGTGCATCCATCAGATTAGGCAGTCCAGGAAAAGGGTAGGGAATGGGTTCTCATCCTACAGATGATCAGTGTGGACCTTGTAGCTCTTGTGTTCATCATTCCTTCAGCAAGTTAATATGGTTCCTGAGAAGCCAGTGGATCCCAACATGACCTAAATTCATTATTATGGAAGGCTCTGAGATCTGCTGTCCTGGGTCAGATATCTGAAGAAATGCTGTCTTAGCACAGGCATAACATCACGTAGCTTTGGCTCACTCTCAAACTCTTCTTTCTATTATAGCCTGGTTCCCTAGACTGTCCAGTCCTCTCCTTGCTTGTTTTACTTTTCATGACTTGCTCTATCTTTTTTTGTAGTTGTTGTTTCTGGTGTTTTTGTTCTTCTCCCAGAGACCAGGAGGCTCAAGAGTTTATTTCACAGATGTTTTCTGCTAAGTCAGCATCTCCCTAAGTAGCTATGGCTGGCCTTGAACTGAAAACTTGTTTCTCTTTCTTAATACTCAGACTGTGACTGAAGAAATGGGTTAGGTTGATCCTGGACTAAGATGACATGCCAGGACTTCTCCAGAAATGTTAGTCAATGGAAATTTGGGTACCGTTAGGGGCACTTTTGAGCTTTTGTCAGCTCTGAATTTTCCTGTACTTAGCTCTTCTCATCTTAAACCACTGGTGCACTTCGGATTGTCCCATATACAGCTGTCTTGCAAGGATCTTCTTTGTGATCTCATTAGGGTACTGAACTTCTTGAAAAGCTTGCTCAAGTGTGCCTTGCTGCCAGGGTGTAAGACCTCTGCGTATTCGTGGTCGAGTGCACCGGGGCTGAGGTTGTGGAACTCTGGCAACTATGGTCTCCAATCCTTCCAACTGTAGATGTCTGGGGCTTTGATGGCTCTCTTGGTTTGAGAAGGTGACATCACCACCAAGGTCGTTCAAGCTGACTTCTAGGTTCTTATCACCCTGTTGATTCAGGATACCATGGTGCTTGGGGTTGTCCAGAAATCTTAGTGCATGTTCTAGGAGAACGCTGTTCTCTTCAGCAGCACGTACTTGTGGTTGTTGAACTCTGGCATCTAAGGTGTCTAATTCCTCCAACTGTAGATGTCTGAGGTTTTGATGACTCGCGTGATTCCAGAAGGCAACATCAACACCAAGGTCATTGAAGCTGACTTCCAGGTTCTTATCACCCTGTTGGTTGAGGATACCCTGGTACTCGGGGTTGTCCACAAGGCCTAGTGCATGATCATGGAAAATGCTATTCTCTTCAGCAGCAATTACCTCTTGGTCATCCTTGATTTCCACCTCAAGCTCAGGTTCTGCCATGTTGTAGAAATTGAATGTAGAGTTATTTCTGGGGAGTTTCATTTCTTGAACTGTTCTGCACTCTTTGGTCTTTGGTGAAATCGCAAGGAACTTGGTCCTACTTTCAGTGATGCAGCACCAACCAGTAGGACAAGGTAACTTGCCAGCAAGAAGGCGGGAAAGTGGCAGAAAAGCACAGTTTCCTTCCATCAAGTCCTTTTATAGATGCCCCAGTCAAAGGAGCTGCCCACATTTAGGGAGGGCCTCACATGAAATGGTCAATTACAGAAAATTCCTTGGTATCTGGGCATAGTAGCACACAGCTTTAATCCAGGCATTCCAGAAGTAGAAGCAAGGGGATTTCTTTGAGCTACATGGGGACTTGTATATCATATATAGAAAGTTCTAGATGGAAGGAGGGAGGTAGTGAGAGAGAGATGCAACAGAGAGAGAGAGAGAGAAAGAGAGAGAGAGAGAGAGAGAGAGAGAGAGAGAGAGAGAGAGAGAGAGAGAGAGAGAGAGAGAGAGAGAGAAGCTGTGCATGACCTTGTTCAGGAATTTGTTTTTGATTCCAGATGCAATTAAAAGAACGGCCAATAATCCAATCAAAAGTTTCTAGATGTAAACTCTTTTAGTGACAGAAGACTTACTTAGCAGGTAACTTTTAGATATTTCCTTCTTCACTTCCTATCTAACTAAATATATAAGTTGAAATTGCTCCCTCAAAATTAAAAACAATTTGAGAAGATATCAGTCAAACTAGAAACAAAATTTAGTAACCAGATTTATGGTGAAAATGTGAAGATTCTTTTTTGTTTGTTTCTGTTTTTGCTTGTTTGTTTGTTTGTATGGGCTTTGGTTTTATGAAACAGTGTTTTACTATACAGTTTTGGTGTAGTAACCAGATTTATGGTGAAAATTCAAAGATTCTTTTTTGTTTGTTTGGGGTTTTTTTTGTATGTTTTATACTGTATAGTAAAAACAGGGTTTTACTATACAGTTTTGGTTTTCTGGAACTCACCGTATCTACCTTTCTTCTGACTCCTTAGTGCTGGGATTAAAGGTACACATCATTAACTGACCTTGAAAATTAAGACGTGTTTTTGTGTTTTGTTTTAATATTGAGATAACCTATTTTGTGTAGTCCTGGTTGTTCTTAAACTGGATTTGTAGACCATTCTGGCCACAAACTCAGAGACCCTACAACCTCTGACTCCAGAGTGCTGGGATTAAAAGCATTTGCTACCACTGCCTGGCTGATGACCAATTCTTTTTTTTTTTATTCGATGTATTCTTTATTTACATATCAAATGATTTCCCCTTTTCTGGGTTTCCAATCCCAGCAAGTCCCATAAGCCCTCTTCCATACCCCTGTTCCTCCATCAACACCTTCCCAATTCCCTGTTCTGGTATTCCCCTATACTGTTTCATTGAGTCTTTCCAGAACCAGGAGTCACTCCTCTGTTGTTTTTGGACATCATTTAATATGTGTATTATTTCTTGGGTATTCAAAGTTTCTAGGATATTATCCACTTATCAATGAGTGCATACCATGACTGACTTTTTGAGACTGGGTTACCTCATTTGGTATGATGTTCTCCAGCTTCACCCATTTGTCTACGAATTTCATGAATTCATTGTTTCTAATGGCTGAATAGTACTCCATTATGTAAATATACCACATTTTTTTTGTATCCATTCCTCTGTTGAGGGACACCTGGGTTGTTTACAGCTTCTGGCTACTACAAATAAGACTGCTATGAACATAGTGGAGCATGTGTTCTTATTAGATGCTGGGGAATCCTCTGGGTATATGCCCAGGAGTGGTATAGCAGGGTCCTCCGGAAGTGCCATGCCCAGTTTTCTGAGGAACCGCCAGATTGATTTCCAAAGTGGTTGCACCATCTTACAATCCCACCAGCAATGGAGCAGTGTTCCTCTTTCTCCACATCCTTGACAGCACCTGCTGTCTCCTGAGTTTTTGATCTTAGCCATTCTGACTGGTGTGAGGTGAAATCTCAGGGTTGTTTTGATTTGCATTTCCCTAATGATTAATGATGTTGAACATTTCTTAAGATGTTTCTCAGCCCTCCGAAGTTCTTCATGTGAAAAATCTTTGTTTAGCTTAGTGCCCCACTTTTTAATGGGATTATTTAGTTCTCTAGGTTCTACCTTCTTGAGTTCTCTGTATATATTAGATATTAGCCCTCTGTCATATTTAGGGTTAGTGAAGATCCTTTGCCAATCTGTTGGTTGATGTTTTGTCCTTTTGACAGTGTCCTTTGCATTACAGAAATTTTGTAGTTTTATCAGGTCCCATTTGTCAATTCTTGATCTTAGAGCATAAGCTATTGGTGTTCTATTCAAGAACTTTTCCCCTGTGTCCATGTCCTCAAGGGTCTTCCCCAGTTTCTTTTCTATTAGTTTCAGTGTATCAGGTTTGATCCATTTGGAATTGAGCTTCATACAAGGAGATAAGAATGGATCGATTTGCATTCTTCTGCATGCTGGCTTCCAATTGAACCAGCACCATTTGTTGAAAAGATTATCTTTTTTCCACGGGATGCTTTCAGCTCCTTTGACGAAGATCAAGTGACCATAGATGTGTGCGTCCATTTCTGGGTCTTCAATCCTATTCCATTGATCTGCTTCCCTGACATTGTACCAATACCATGCAGTTTTTATCACTATTGCTCTGTAGTAAAGTTTGAGGTCTGGGATACTAAATCCCCCTGAAGTTCTTTTACTGTCGAGAATAGCTTTAGCTATCCTGGGTTTTTTGTTATTCCAGATGAATTTGAGCATTGCTCTTTCTAGTTCTATGAAGAACTGGGTTGGATCTTGATGGGGATTGCATTGAAACTGTAGATTGCCTTTAGCAATATGGCCATTTTAACTATATTAATCCTGCCAATCCATGAGCATGGAAGATTTTTCCATTTTCTGAGATCTTCTTCAATTTCCTTCTTCAGAGATCTGAAGTTTTAGTCATATAGTTCTTTCCCTTGTTTGGTTAGAGTCACCCCAAGATACTTTATGCTGTTTGTGGCTATTGTGAAGGGTGTCATTTCCCTAATTTCTTTCTCAGTCTGCTTATTCCTTGAGTATATAAAGGCTACTGATTTGCTTGCATTTATTTTGTAGCCAGCCACTTTGTTGAAGTTGTTTATCAGCTGTAGGAGTTCTCTAGTAGAGTTTTTTGGGTCACTTAAGCATACTATCATATCATCTGCCATATCATCTGCAAATAGTGATAGTTTGATTTCTTCCTTTCCATTTTGTATCCCTTTGATCTCCTTATGTTGTCTAATTGCTCTAGCTAGGACTTCAAGAACTATATTGAAAGGATATGGAGAGGGGGGGCAGACTTGTCTAGTCCCTGATTTTAGTGGGATTGCTTCAAGTTTCTCTCCATTTAGTTTGATGTTGGCTACCGGTTTGCTGTATATTGCTTTTACTATGTTTAGATATGGGCCTTGAATTCCTGTCCTTTCCAAGACTTTGTGCATGAAAGGATGCTGAATTTTGTCAAATGCTCTTTTAGCATCTAATGAAATGATCATGTGGTTTTTTTCTTTGAGTTTTTTTTTTCTGTAGTAGATTGCATTGATGGATTTCCTTATATTGAACCATCCCTGCATCCCTGGGATGAAGCCTACTTGATCCTGGTGGATGATCATTTTGATTCTTAAAGAACAAAGACACAGTACTTCCAACCAGGAACGAAAAACTTGCAATCACATCTAATTGCCTTGAAAATTTGAGTACCCTCCTACTTCTGCAGACCTAATATTGGTAGTAAAAGTTAAGCCCGGAGCTATAAGCTTTTTGAGCATGGATTTTTGTCTTTAGCAATGTGTTTATGCCAGAGTCATGAACACTTGGGGTGTTCAAGCTATGCTTAAGAGAAGAAATGGATGGGATGCAGAACCAAGTTCACACAGTATACTCACTCCATGCAGTTACCTGGGCAATGATATCTGTACTATCGCCATGAACTTGAGCAATGGCCCCCAGCTTTCCCAGGCAGGCGAACATCTCATTGAGTTAACAGAAATGAACAGCATCACAGCATCTTTTAGCATCATGACAAAAAGGCCAGTTATTAAAACCAGGACTTAACCTGTCTTAAAATGGATAGGAATATAGTCCAAAGAGATTTAAGAGGCTTTGTCTCTATAAAAGATTTGTCAGGACTTACATACAGTTTGGACCAGTATCTGAGGAACCTTCTCTCAGGTATCCAGATTGAATGGAGGAATTTTTCATTGAGCTTAGGCATGGTACACTAGAATTCTTTTCAACAAGTGCTCCAACAGCCCTCAAGGGCCTGGTCAAAGCTAACACACATATTCAAACTATTACTCTGAGTCTTTCAAGACAAAATTACCCTTACTCTCCACCAAGTTAAGAGTACTATTTCTTGCATTTCCCATGATTGATTAAGGTTTATCAAAACTCATGCACATCCATGATATTTCCTAGGAACAGGCAAACTTATACAAATATGACAGCCAAGCCAGTGCAACTGGCAGGAAGCCTACCTGATTCTATAAGGCAGACAAATGCACACTGTCACCAGGTTTATAAGAGGTTCAGAGACCAGCTTTCCCTTATTCAAGCATCTCTCTGCTTTGCCTTGGGCACTCAACACATAACCTTCTTTAAAATGTAGTATGTACTGCAAGGTCTTCAATAAACAACCTGGCATAGTGGCTACCCACAAGCAACCATAATGGCTCATGTCTCAAAAGCCAGGGTCAACAGCAACAATAGGAAACCCATGCAGACCATCCAAACCAGACAGCCTAATGGGTTGTTACCTCAGTGTTGGACAGTTGATATAAATCCTTGTAGGCCATGTAAACCATGAAGGAATTTACACCTGCCAGGCAAGAAAAGGAAAAATTCAGAAAAAAGTCATTATTAGCTATCAACACAGCCGTCTCATGTCTATTATATATACATACAAAAACACACACACCCACACACACCCCCACACCCACACACACACACACAGATAGAGAGACAGAGACAGAGACATAGATAGAGACAGAGACAGAGACAGAGACTGAGAGACAGAAAGACCCTGAGCACATGGCTCAGATGCCTGTCCAATAGAGGTGAAGACATTTGTAATGCTTTTATCCTATCATGTCCTTTCTTGTCCTGTAAAATCCATAGTTTGTTAGTAGTGTCTTGGCAGAATGGTGTCTCCCTTCTGCAGTTTTAGCTAATCCCAATTCCCAGCATTGCCAGAATTTAGAAGAGCAAAATTGGTATTGTTTGAGGAAGCAGGTACCAAGAAGTTACATTAACATACCAGATGTGCACAGACACTAGGGGTTGTAGAACCTGAATGTACCACCACACCACGATCACCTGGGAATGTTTCCCTTTTGGGCTTCTGTTCCTCCACCCTTGTAAATTGGAAAATAACACCCATCTCATAAGGAAGTAGTTCACCATTAATGGAGCCAATGGTCTTTTACTCCCTATGAGGCAAGCATATGGTTTCCATGGGTTGGGTTTATTTCACTATTTGGTGAAAGACTGTTATATATTATGCTGCAGGCTGATGTGCCAAAGAGGAGAAAGAACACAATAAAACTAACCTTAAAAACTACTTATGGGCTAGACCTGGCGATGGGACAAGCTTCTCATCTTATAATTGGGTTGGCTGAGGCAAGATGATTACTATGAATTTTCTTTCTATTACTTGGTGTATCCCAAGAGTTTTGCCAGTAACCTGGGCTACATAAAACTTATCTAGCCACCCAGAAAGGCTTTGCATGAAAATAAAATTGAAGCCAAATCTCTGAAAGCCTTGTGTCCTCCATAAAAACTATTTTCTAATTTGTAGAATGTATATACTTACATGATGTAATATTTTCTGCCATGGAACTTGTACTTTTGAATACACACATACACAGCACATGTACACATGCATTCACACATACACAGCACACCTGCACAGTTTTTTCTAACTATATTATTTTCCCATCATTCTCTACAATTTATTTGAAGAATACCAGGTGGTGGTAGCCCAAGACTACTTTTATCCCAGCACTAAGAAGGCAGAGACAGGCAGCAATCTGTGAGTCCAAGTTCAACCCGGTCTACAGAGCAAGATCCAGGACAACCAAAGCTACAGAGAAACCCTGTCTCAGAAAGAAAAAAAAATCTAGTTTTCCATCTAAAAATATCATGACTTTTATTAGAAAAGGGTGCACACTATCTACTTAGTGTGGATGTTTGGATAGGAGTGACTCCCATAGGCTGAGTTATTTCAATGGTCATTAGGGAGTGACAATGCTTGACAGGGATTAAGGTGTAGCCTTGTTGGGTTTAGTATGGCCTATTGAACATATTCTGATAGTATTTACCATCTAAGTTTGCCATTTGACAAGGTGAATAATGCATATATAAGGCGCTTCACCTATACCTGTTGCTTGCTAAGTGTTCTGTAAGTGTTAACACCTGATGACTACCTGCTATTTTTATGTTGCCACTACTGGCTCTGAGTCACTGTTAATGTCCAAAAGTTGTGTTCTCCTCCCTGGATAGAAGAAGTTCTCAATATATAGCATGCCTCAGTAGACAAAGCCCATGAACTTGCTAACAAGAATCTGTTTCTCTGAATTCAAACCCACTATTCTCTGCAACCTGCTGATACATATTTTTATATAATTGTGGGTGTATCTGCATCTATTTGTGTCATCTGCTGGGTGGAGCGCCTCAGAGGACAGCCATGTTAGTCTTCTGTCTTAAGCATACCTTGGTATCATTAATAGTGTTGGAGATTGGTGCTTGCCGGTGGGATGGGTCTTAAGTTGGACTGGTTATTGGTTGTCCTTTCCCTAAGTCTCTGCTCCATACTCCATCCCTACATTTCTTTTGGACAGGATACCTTTTGTGTCTAGTGTTTGGTGGGTGGGTTTGTGTCCCTATCACTCTATTAGAACTATTGTGAGAGGGCAGTGACCAGGGTGTAAAGTGAATAAGTTAAAAAAAAAAAAAAAAACTAAAATAATAATGGATTTGTATTGTCCGTTTTGTTTGTCAACTTGATAGAGGCTGGAGTTATCAAAGAGAAATTAGTCTCAGTTGAGAAAATGTCTCCATGAGATAAGCTTAGTAAGGTTGCTCATCAGCTGTAAGGCACTTTCTCAATTAGTGATCAATGGTGGTAGGGCCCATTGTTGGTGGTACTATCCCTGGGATGGTAGTCTTCGGCTTTATAAGAAAGCAAGCTGAGCAAGTCAGGAGAACAATCCAGTAAGTCACATCCCTCCAAGAACTCTACATTAGCTCTTGCTTCCTGACCTGCTTGAGTTCCATTCCTGACTTGCTTTGGTGATGAAAAACAGTGTGAATTGTTAGATGAATAAAGCTAGCCAGGCAGTCCTGGCACAAATCTTTAATCCCAGCACTTGGGAGGCACAGGCAGGTGGATTTCTGAGTTTGAGGCCAGCCTGCTCTACAGTCGGTTCCAGGATAACTAGGGTTATAAGGCAAACCCTATTTCAAAAAACCAAAATAACAACAACAACAACAACAACAACAGCTATCTAGAGAGAGAAAGCTGCTTGGCAATCTCCAACTGAGCAAATTTTTTTTTAAAAAAACAAGCAGTCTCCCAGCTGCCTTGTGCCAAACAGGTCATTAGATTGGACTGCTGATTTGAGTTTGTTTTCAACCCTTGACACACACCCCTTCTCTCAGAACCCCTCTTTAAGCCAAGGTTGGTCCTTGGCAGTTATAGATGACACTAATTATTTTAGAAAATTTTGTGGTTGTTTAAGCATTTATTCTAGCATAGAATTCTCCACTACATACTTTATTTGGATCAGAGCATTAGACTCCCATTGGACACTAGGTTTAGAACACTTAGTGGGTATCTGCTTACTTGGGCCACCTGTCTGGCCTTCCTAGGAATAAAAATGCTTGTATATCCTTGGCAGCTGCTTGAACCTAATCCAGACCAAAGCTTTTTTCACTTGACCGACATTCAGAATTTCCCTTACATGAGTGAAATGAACTGGGACACAGTCCTGCAGAAGAGGCTCATTCTAGGCTTTGTTCAACTGTGAGTCAAGCCTTACAAGTCCAAAACGTTCCCACACTCTTTTCCCATTACTCTGTGTACAAGTCCACCCTGGGTCGCACTTGATGAGCGTACCATACCCTGATGGTAGCTTTACAGAGAAGAAAATGGAGGCATTGTGGGGTAAGTTGAAAACCCTATGTCACATGATTGGCAAGTCACTAAGCAGGATGTCAACATATGGACTTCTAGGCTTTAGCCACACATTTTTTTATAAGTGGTTTTAGTGTTCCTAATAGTCATTTTCATGAATATGCTCATTGAAAAAGACATTTTCTTATTGCAAAGAGGTACTCTTTTATGTCCATTGAGATCTATGATTTGGTTAGTGGTGAAACTCCAGGGTCATTCCTCCTGGTTTGTTAGTTTTATTGTACTGATCCATAGTTTTCAGGACTAATAATAAAATTAATAATAATATAAATAAATTAATAAAAGTTAAAAAAACTAATAGTGACAGTGAAATAATTTCCATTGGTTCAGTACCCAATCAAGGGATATTGTGTCTCATGGAATATTGCTGGGTAAGTGTTAGGTTGGAGCCCTACTGAAGCTCCTCTCTCTTTTTCTTTCCTTGTTATTTAAATTATACTGCAGGATATAGGAATATTGGCAAGAGCAATGTGCTCTGCAGAGGCGTATAGAGAGAAATTTGGGATTTCTCTTCACGTCCAAGTGAGGCACTTGTCCTGGAAACATGGGCAACTGGCTGTTTCAATGAACAGCTGGAAAAGGTGCATTGTTAATGTGCCAGATGAAGGCCTTGTGGAAGTTGGAACAGTGTGGTGGCATTCAAGTATGTAAGTGTCTACTCTAGTGAGTAATAGGAAAGTGAGGTGACTATGGGGGACCCTGGGTGCCACCTGGTACAGACACCACCTTCCTTCTTTTAGCTGCTCCTCACACCCTAAGAGAATATCCACCTTATAGATCTTGGCCCTTTCTGTAAATCTGACTCTTTGCAGAAATTATCAAGTTTCAAATTCTTGGCCTCACATTCAGAAATCCCGATATTGAAACCTGGTCGTGGACGTTGGATGGTGACCAAGCAATGGCCATGATTCTGGTCTACTGAGAAACCCAGAATTTCAAACCTTAGCAATATTGTTTTAATATGGTCTGCTTCATTGCTCACCTAGGTTTAGTTAGCTATTTGTAAAATTAACTAAACTATACTATCAAAGAATGTAACAATAAATGCTGCCATTAAATGCTATAAATTCTGAGAGAGAGAAAGAGAGAGAGAGAGAGAGACAGACAGACAGACAGACAGACAGACCATGTTATTATTCTTGGGCTACCCCATCAAGACTATTCATTACTCTCTGTGTTAGGCTTCTATGTCTTAGGAATGATACAGGGATCTGAGGACTGAGCCCTGCTCTCCTTCTTACAGAAAGGCAGGCTCAATTGTGATCCCACTGTGAACTGGAAGAAGTGATTTTGGAGTACAAACCTCTTCACATACACACACACACACACACACACACACACACACACACACAAAGAGGCGCCTGGCAAAAAAGAAGTAGGAAATGAGGAAAAGTGACTCCTCTCAGGTAGGTAGGCTCCCCACCAAGCTAAGGGAAGGGCAGTTCATTTCAGAGCTGCTAAGGCAGGACATCTTAGAAGCTTGCCCCTGCATGATGCTGGGGGCTTATAATAATAAGGGAGGCACAGCAACAGAGGCCATTAGGTTATTTGGCTTCACCCCTGTGATGCAGCAACAAGCAGCAAGCAGAAGACAGTTTCCCAGGATTTAAAAGATATTGTCATAATTTCCCATCTGATCTTCTGCAAGGTATGGTACAGGTTTCCATAGGTACATGTGCAGGATTCCTCTCAGAGACACAATGGGTAGAATAACCTCTGGAGTATTAGCAGTGAAATTGCAATTTATCTGCACCTCTCATGGAAGTTATGCATGATTACATATATATATATATATATATGTATATATATATATATATATATATATATATATATATATATATATATACATATATATATATATATATATATATATATATATATACACACATACATACACACACACACACACACACACACACACACACAATATGTATGTCTATATTCTAGAGTTCCAAAAACATTGTACCTAATTCTGATAGAGCAATGATCCAGGGTTGAGAACTATCTTAGTTAGGTTTTTACTGCTGTGAACAGACACCATGACCAAGGCAATGCATATAAGGACAACATTTTATTGGGGCTTGCTTACAGGTTCAGAGGTTCAGTCCATTATCATCAAGGCAGGAACATGGCAGCACCCAGGCAGGCATGGGGCTGGAGGAGCTGAAAGTTCTATATCTTCTTTTGAAGGCTGCTATCAGAATTCTCACTTCTGGGCAGCTAGGATGAGGGTCTTACAGCACACCCCCACAGTGACACACGTACTACAACAGGGCCACAATTTCTAGTTGTGCCACTCCCTTTGCCAATTAATTTGGCCAAGGTTATATATATATATATATATATATATATGTCGGACACTTTGTGCATCTAGAAGCAGGTCTGCCTCTATACATGGTGCTCACTGAATCCTCTATGGTGTATGGGACATTTTAGGTCCCCAGGTGTCAAGTGTGTCTCTGCTTCTTTGTCATGTTCCCCTTGAAGATATGCCTTCTTCAAGTGCATCTTGATGCTGTTCTGAAAGAATTTATAATTTTCAATAGAGAAAAGTAAGTAAGTATCGGCTGTAGACCAGTGACTTAAAATGATATCATATAGGCAGGTTTTGTTTGCAGGGATTTCATATATGTTACAGACCAAAGTCTGCCACAAGATAACCAGGATTCTTTGGTCCAGGAAGGCACAGGTCCAGGGTGATGACAAACTGACAGGACCACAGAAGCGGTGTGAAATCTGAATGTATATTTCTGGATGTCTCCTAGTCCAGTCAAGTTAGCATCTCAAATTGAGCATCACATTCCTCTGTAAAAGGCTAGGGTTTCTATGGCAATATAGGATGTTTACCCAAAGTCCAGGGCACGTGCGGTTAAAGGGTTCCCTCATCGTGGCTCCACTGTCATGCTATCCTGGGAGCTGAAGAAGGACGGTTCCCATGTCTGCTCTCCCAGACAAAGATGGTGGCATTGTAAAGTTTGGGAAGCTGCCTGGCTCAAGCTGTCTTCAAAGAGAACTTCTGCCTAGTCTGCCCATTGTATTCTTCTCTGTGCCATGCCCAGTGCAGTGCCACCATAGGCCTCTGAGGCCCCTGGTGATCAGCTCTGGTAGCAGCCTCTAGCCCCCAGCCTGATGAACTCACCAGCTGAAGCCCTAAGGCCCAGCCTGGTGAATTAACCACCTGCAACCCTTAGGCCCAGCTTGGGTTAACTAACTAACTCACTACTACTCCAAGTATCTCTCTGAGTTAAAAGTACCTAATGTCTCCTAAATCACACATGGATAAGGTAAAAATGTTGTTTTGGTCAAAAACTCCCTAGGTGGAGTCTGCAACACAAAAGCAGTTCCTCACAAACTTCCCTTACTATCCACGCAGGCCTGGGTAGACATAGCCTGTCTGCATAACAAGCAAGCTCAAGAGTTAAAGGCAGATCAGGCTTATATTGTCAGTGGATTTCCCTGGGATATCCAAATTCAGTTGCAAGACAGAAAGCCTGGCCTCTGAAATGGGGGAAGGTAGCTATGAGCTAGCTACTAACTCAAATGTAAATTCTTTCTATTTTGTCCAATACCCATTCACATGGCAAGAACCTTGTAAAGTTTTTCTGATGTAAATATCCTTAGTCTGGACCTATTGTTTGGAATCTACCTGCCCTTAAAGCAAATGACTCAAAAAGAAAGAAAGAAAGAAAGAAAGAAAGAAAGAAAGAAAGAAAGAAAGAAAGAAAGAAAGAAAGAAAGAACGAACCTGTGATTTAGAGTTCCTGGATTTTTTTTTACAGTGATTACATAAATGATTTGAGCAAAGCATAGCAGAATTTCTGGCTACATGATGGTTTCTTTCATGTCTATATTTGTTTGGTTATACTATTTCCCTGCCACTAGGAAGGAGGAGAGTTTTCATAAGTATAGTAAATTGCCAAGTAAGATTTTCAGCTTATGAATATACAGGGAGTTCCACTTTTTCCCAGGAGACGTTTCTCACCTCTGTCTGGAAAATATGATTTTCCAGGTTTCACTGGGTCACCATGGCAATATATTTTTAAGTTTTTATTTTTCTGGTGATAAAAAAGGATGGGACTTTTGGGGAGTGGGGGTCCAGAAAACGGGAAATCATTTGAAATGTAAATAAATATATCAATAAATTAAAAAAGGAAAAGAAAAAAAGTGGAGAATTTAAAACAAAACAACAACAAAAAAAACAACAACAACAAAAAAAACAAAAAAAAAAAAAATAAATAAAAAAAAAAAAAAGGATTTAATTCCAGGATCGAGATTTTAAAATAGCAGGAGCCTTTTTTTTTTTTTTTTTTTGGTCCCTGTTTTTTAATTGTTAAATTACCCCTGTGTAGTATATTTGTGAACTGGAAGGTAAACATGGTGACTATTTATAAAATCTTAACATTTTCATGTGTAAAATGAATGAGAGGTAGACACTGGACAAGCTGCAAGAGCCAGTTCTCCCCTTTCGACCATTTGTGGGCCCTTGGAATTAAAGTCAGGGTGTCAGGCTTATTTGTCAATGGCTCTAACACTTGAGGCCAACATGATGACTTGTAAAAGCTTTCTTAGCTCAGACTTCGTTATAAATTGAGGAAACAGTGAATGAACTTTAGTGTTACATTCATATAGTTATTCATTTGTTTATTCATATAGAGCTTACATTCATATATTTATTCATTTACTTTTGTAACAACAATGATTAAAGACAAGGAGATTGTGGATTTGGGAGGTGCTGGGTCAGACAAGAGATGGGTAGTAGTGAGAAAATGGACATAGAAATGTTTTAATTATCTTTTAATTACATTTTAAAACAATGAAAAATTTTGGATTATATGCTATCATTTCAAAAGTTTAAATTCCTTTCTCCATTAATGAATGATACTCTCTCCCACCCTCCTTCTCTCTCCATACTTTCTTCCATTAAGAGGAAAAAAAGAATCTAATCAAAGAAAAGGAAATGTAGCCTTGGAACAAACCAGAAACAACACAGAAGAAGAGGATTGGCAGAATAACAACCTATAAAATGCTTTCCAGTCTTTGGGGACAGTGTTTGGCACCTGGCTAGCAACTCCTGACTACCACAACAGAAGAGATGACAGCAGTTCTTGCCACTCCTGCACCTCATTACTTAGAGAATGTGAATGAAAAGTCTTCAAGTGGTGCCACTCTGCAGCAACAGGAGAGGAAGAGAGTTCCTGGTTCTGAGCACTTCAGTTCTGGCTTCTGTACTCACTGACTCTGTGACTTTAAGGGAATCATTTAACTACTTCCTTTGTTTTAGTTCCCCACTGAAAAGGTAGAGGGTTATTTCAGAAGAACTGGTCTTTGCTCTGTTAATGCTACAGTTCTTCTAAACAGTCTTTATTCTTATTTTTAAATGAATATTTGAATGTAGATTTATTCTTTATTCCTTTTGATGACACTGTGAAACATGAACACTCTGTACACAGCGAGCCACTTCAGGACTAGAGAATATCACACAGGGGCCAGAATTCCAAAGCTTGATTGTGTAGGAATAAAGATGTTCCATCAGGAATAAATATATAGTTCAGATTAGAAGTAGAACCTTGCAATGGGAGACTGCATCAGCAAGGAATCTGTTTGCAAGTGCCTCCTGTACATGTGGCCTCTCTCCTTCTCTTCTGCCTGCGAGGTGGCCTTGATTATTTGAACAAAATTCCACTGAGAGGAGTCACACACACAGAAGTTGAGCAAATGCTGCGGGTTGGGACACAGTTTTTTTTTTTTTTCAGCATGGCAGTTGCAAAATATCAGATGCCAGTATGTTTCTACCTTGAGCGCAAATGTTCCTCAAGATTATCAGAGAGCAGCTTCTGCAGAGGATCAGACAGTACTGCTGAACTAAAGGTTACTTGCACCTGTTCAGTGATGTTACACCATACAGGGGAGTTTTGCATGTTACATTTGGAAGCCAGCAAACTTTTCCTTGAGAAACTCCTAGCTCTCCACAGTGAAAGGGAATAAAGTTAATAGTTTGTTTTTTTTTTTTTTGTCAAGAAACATAAACATAATTTTGTATTCCTTGGCTCTTTATTTTTCATAGAGATTAACTAAAATATGGAACAATTTTACACATGCCTACATGTCTCTCCTCCTGAGTTACATTTAAAGCAGCAGGATGGCTTATAGATCTCAGAGGTCAAATTCAGGTTACTGATGCCCCCACAGTATATAATCACTGTGAGAAGGCAGGCAGAATTGCCTTGCTACTTAAAATATTGTTGAGGTCTGACTCTTTCTTGTCTGTGTATTTCAGTCATGTGCAAAGTGCAATTCACCTAACTGTTCATATGTTGTAAATCTACTGAGCTCATGAATATGAGATGTTTGAAGAACTTCTTCAGGTGCCCCACTGGTGACACTGGGTAAAACCAAGATGTAGATAGTTTTAGAGAGCACTGTTTTCAACTCTTGGGAAACTGAGGCCATCTAATGGTGTTCCCTATGGGTAGTACAGGCATAACCATGGTGGCAGCACTCTGGTCCAAAGGGCCAGCTTGATTAACAGATGTCATTTGGAAAAGTCAGACAGGTGGAAGTAGATGGTCGATACTGAGGCAAGTAAGCTTGTGTAGAAAAACAAGGCCTAAAGGTGAGACTAGCAGTTATAAATCTCCATATTCTAGTGTGACTGGGACTTGGTGCTTCTCTACTAAGAGAACACACACACACACACACACACACACACACACACACACACACACACACACACACATGTACAAACATATAAATACTCAAAGTCCACCTCTTTCATTCAGCCCCTGTCTCTGAAGTTCTCAAATGTTATTTGTGACATTTTGCTTGTACTCCATCACTGTTTAACTCAGCTCATTTCCGTGACATTCAGAGGGGTGAATGGGTGAAACATAGCAACCCAGAGATGACTGGACTATGCTCCAGTGTGGCACCCCTGCAATTGTCAGTGTCCAAGTGCATGCTCCAGATTGCACCTTTTGTTCTTCTGTATTGATGACCCCATGTGTTGGATGTGTTATGCATTTATCTTCCCTCATCTGGCCCCTCCTTCTCCTGGACCTTGTCAACATCCTCCCAAACAGGAGCCTAAAGGCCGGCAGGGCCAACAGGTCTCCACAGGGTGATTTGGACTGTTCAGTTCTGTGTCTTTAAACATTGAGATGGGGGTAGGAACTCAGGTGACCTCTAAAGTTTAAATCTCTAGATTGTATACCCATTTGGCATCTTTCTGAACACTGTTGCTTCAAGAAGTGGGGTTATGCTGGTTACCGTGCAGGGTAGAAGTTGGGTAAATGACTGGCACACAGTGTGTGGCTAGTTAGAAAGAAAAACAAACAAAAACAAATGCACTGGTTTTGGCTGTGACTCAGTAGTAGAATATGTGCTCAGCATGAGCAAAGACCTGGGTAGATTCCCAGCACACACAGAGATAGAATCACTGAATTTGGCTGTGTAGAATAGCTGGGTCTGAGCACCACTTACTGCTGTGCATTTTAAGAAGAGGAAAAACATCAAGAAGAAAATAAATCAATCAAGCAAGCAAGCAAACAACAACTTTCCCAAGAACTGGTAATTGCTTCTTTGCTTTACTTCCTAATTTGGGCTAAAAGTTAGCACCCACCAGATGAAATATACTTATTTCCGAGAAGGATTAGTTCTGAGAACTTCAGAAACCAATGGGACTGCTTTATCCTTTCTTCTGTTCCCAGTGCAATCTATCCAATCAGATTCCTAACCCCCTTACTCTACAGAGCATCTGAAAGGCCTGAGCAGTGTTTGAAAACCAAAACGTCCCTTATGTAAATCACTCTGTGTACTGCAGTCAGAAATCTCCAGGGCATTCCCACTGACTCTTCCTGGAGGGGTGGGGCAGGTAGCTACCTATGGGCAACTCTGATAAGATCCTGACTCCCTAGTATCATGCATCCTCCTAAGAGTCAATGATCCTATTGCAACCCTGGTGATAGGCATGAATCTCAAGCAGAATAGAGCATTTTTTGAGACAGGGTTTCTCTGTGTAGCCCTAGCTGTCCAGGAACTCAATTTGTAGACCAGGCTGGCCTAGAATTCAGAAATCTCCCTGCCTTTGCCTCCCAAGTGCTGGGATTGAATGTGTGTGCCACCACAGCCTGGCCCAGCATTTCTAAATTAACTCCCGTGATCTAATTAATTAGTGGAAGTCCAGAAATGGCTGGATTTCTTATCTTTATGGGTGTCTTGGTGACTCATGAATTAGTAACTAGGAAAGCACCTGTTGCTATTGTTTCAGCTATTGATACACATGTTGCTGCTCATGGTTGACAGGGATTCTGGGCTGCAGTGTTTCATATGCTCAGTTGCCAGGCATAGCAAGTGCTTGGCTCAGCCCCTCAATGTTCCTGTGTTCTGTCCACAAGATATCTGTCTTCTACTCCTGTCCACCTGTGATTGCTAGTCACTGTGATTTCAGTGTGCCTGCTCAATATGACACGCTGAGTCTCTGCATTTCATTCTGTGTGCTGTTCTCAACTGTTGGCCAATTAAAAAGCTCCCACACAAAAAGAAAAGTTATATGTAATAATATATATGTGTGCTTCTATTGAGCTATAGTGTATTTGATAAAAACATTCATTCATGGATTAAAATGTCTTCTGTAATAGTATTCCCTTGGTCTTCCTTTGTCAACTGTGTGTGTCTCTGGTCCTCCCAGGTTATCTACTCTTACTTCCATTTCCATTAAGCAGAAAGTCTCTTTAGCATGGATGGCACTGTCGCTCTGTAGCTGGAACAGGAACAGTGAAAACAGGAACAGTGCAGGAATGTATAAAGACCTGCATAGATGCCTCACCAGCCATAGTGCAAGGAATAGCCTATGCTGCGGATATGAAAGGACAGAAATTCAGCACCTATGTTAAACAATCCTATGGTAGAGGAGGAAAAGGAACCTCCAAGCCTACTTGTTTTAAATGTAGAGAGTCAGGACATATGCAAAGGCAATGTCCAGGAAATAATAAGAGCAACTCCAATAAAAGGAGTGCTCCTCCAGGAGTTAGTGCTCATTGCCAAAAAGGCAAGCATTGGAATGATAAATTGAAATCAAAGCTCCACAAGGATCGACCACCCCTTACAGGGGAAAAGAAAGAGGAAAACTCAACTTAGATTTTTAAAGTCAGAGGCAGCCCCTCAGCCTCAAACCTGAAAGAGAGGAAACTGCTGTTAATATGGACCTAGAACAAGTAACCTCAGACAACTGAAATAAACAGCATTTTTCATAAGGGCCAAAAAAGTCTCTTTTAATATAGATAAGGGGAAATAAAAATGAAAAAAGCCTATATGGCTCAATTATGGCCCCTAACGGAAAAAAAAAATACAGGCTGTAAATAAACTTGTACAAAAACAATTGGAAAAGAAACATTAAGAAAAATAACAGTCCTTAAAATACTCACATATTTGTAATAAAGAAAGTCAACTCTGTACACCATTTTTTAATAGGTTTATTTGGTTTTCTGGGGTCTAATTTCTTGAGTTCGTTGTATATATTGGATATTAGCCCTCTATCTGATGTAGTGGTTGGTGAAGATCTTCTTCCAATTTGGTGGTTGCTGATTTGTCCTTTTGATGGTGTCCTTTGCTTTACAGAAACTTTGTAATTTTATGAGTTCCCATTCGTTAACTCTTGATCTTAGCGCAAGTTCTAAGAGCAAGTTCTATTGGTGTTCTGTTCAGGAACTTTCCCCCTGTACAGATGTCCTTAAGTGTCTTCCCCAGTTTCTTTTCTATTAGCTTCAGAGTGTCTGGCTTTATGTAGAGGTCCTTCATCCATTTGGAGTTGAGCTAAGTAGAAGGAGACAAGGATGGATCAATTCACATTCTGCATGCAGGCCTCCAGTTGAACCAGCACCATTTGTTGAAAAGGCTATCTTTTTTCCATTGGATGTTTTCAGGATTAAGTAGCCATAGGTGTGTGGGTTCATTTCTGGATCTTCAATCCTGTTCCACTGATCTGCCTGCCTGTCGCTGTACCAATACCATGCAGTTTTTAACACTATTTTTCTGTAGTATTGTTTGAGGTCAGGGATACTGATTCCCCCAGAGTTTCTTTTGTTGTTGAGAATAGTTTTAGCTATCCTGGGTTTTTTGTTATTCCAGATGAATTTGAGAATTGCTCTTTATAACTCTATGAAGAATTGAGTTGGGATTTTGATGGGTATTGCGTAGAATCTGTATATTGCTTTGGCAAAATGAAAATTTTAACTATATTAATCCTGCCAATCCATGAGCTTGGGAGGTTTTACCATTTTTTGAGGTCTTCTTCTGTTTCATTTTTCAGAGTCTTGAAGTTCTTGTCCTACAGATCTTTCACATGTTTGGTAAGAGTCACCCCAAGGTACGTTATAATGTTTGTGGCTATTGTGAAGGGTGTTATTTCCCTAATTTCTTTCGCGGCCTGCTTATCCTTTGGGTATAGGAAGGCTACTGATTTGCTTGAGTTGATTTTATAACCTGCCACTTTGCTGAAGTTGTTTATCAGCTATAGGAGTTCTCTAGTGGAGTTTTTTGGGTCACTTAAGTAGACTATCGTGTCATCTGCAAATAATGATAGTTTGACTTCTTCCTTTCCAATTTGTATCCCTTTGACCTCCTTATGTTGTCTAATTGCCCGAGCTATTACCTCAAGTACAATATTGAAAAGATAAGGAGAAAGGGGGCAGACCTGTCTAGTCCCTGATTTTAGTGGGATTGCTTCAAGTTTCTCTCCATTTAGTTTGATGCTGGTTACCAGTTTGCTGTATTTTGCTTTTACTATGTTTAAGTATGGGCCTTGAATTCCTGTCCTTTAGGCAGGGAGCCTAAAAAGGACCAAATGCTTTAATTTCCTTCAAGAGGGGATATTCATATATGTCTCCACAGGATACTAACTCCTCACTTGAGATACCTGAGCAGCTTGTGTGATCTACAGATGTTCAGAGAGACAGCAGAGAAAAGAAAAGCAAGAGAGACAGAGGACAAAAGAGAAGCTACAAAAGCTTTCACTGGTTCCAAAGAGACTGCTGACTGCTGACATGGACTCAGCTAAAGAAGCTAACAAGAGAAGCTATAGAGTTGGTGACTGTTCAGTAGCAGCCACAGACTCTTAAATTTATTCTCCTTGCATTGTATGATTAATTGCTATGCATGTAGACTTACCAATTGTGTGGATTCAGACATAGATAAATATATAACAGTCATGATTCTAGAATCATACAACATATGATTCTACATATGTTATGCTTCCTATAGATTTCAAAGATGCAAGGTTTGACAAGGAAATTTTACAGCTATTTAAAAGATTGAAGGGGCTTATTAGACCAAAGCATTTTATGACAGCCTTGATATTAAATATTAGTGCTTTGATTACAATTATAACTTCATTTAAAGCTTCATCAGTGACTCTAGTCTCAGAAATGAAGGTGCATACCTCGTTAATGATTTAAATAAAAATATTTCTTTGATGGTACTAAAGCAACAAATTATAGATACGAAAGTAGAAGCAAAGTTTGATGCTTTAGAGGATATAGTTTTAGGATTAGGACAAAAGGTAGAAAATATTAAGATTCAGCCTTCTACCAGGTGCCATGCAAGCTTTCGATACATATGAATAATGCCATTACCCTATGATAAACAACATAATTGGACTCTTATTAAAAATCATGTGTTGGGAATTTGGAAAGATAATAGTATTACTCATGATATGGCTCAATTACAAACTCAAATTTCAGCTATAAGCAAGGCATATGATGGGTCCAAAAATCTAGAAGACTTAGCTCAATCTTTTAGTCTTGGTCTGCAGTCTCTGAATCCTATAAGTTGATTACATTGGATTATTGTCATCACTATGGCTACAGGAATAACCCTTCTTCTCCTCCCTATTCTTCCATTCATTTTCAGACTAGTCTTCTCCTCAATTTCTGCCAAAAGAGATATTTATGAACTTCAATTAAAAAACTAGAAAAGGGAGAGATGCCACACCAACCCCAGTATATTCTGTGTGGCAGAAATTTTCCACAGAATGAGGCATTTGACTCAGAGGAGAAAGTCTCCTAGAAGGCTGTGGATCTCTCCAGTTGGAGAATAATTCTGTGCCTTTGTTCTCAAAATCAGTTTTCTCTAAAATTTCCTCTTTTCCTCTCTCACAAGTTGGTCCTAAGAGCCCTGGCTGATAATCCATTTTTTGAAGTGGAATCACTGACTGTAAACGCTTTTTAAGACCTACAACACTTTGCCTCATAGTCATTTACATAATTACAACCCCCAACATCATGCAGGTTTATATGGCTATGCATATGTAGAAGAGGGTGGCTCTGACACTGTACTAAGGAAAGCATTGATTAAGTTCATAAGTCTTTACAAGTTAAAAAGTAAATGTTAGATAAGGATTTCACCTGGGAACTCATTAAGCCCCAGGGTGTATAAGAAACTTGAAACTCTTTTTAAAGGTTTGCTGTTAACTACAAGTAGCTCTGTATTCTAATCAGGAAGATACTACCAAGTATCTACAAATACAGGCAAGTATCTGTAAATTGATCCTCTAAATCTGTTACATGAGAAGCATTGTGCCTGATTGATTTTGCATTTCCTTGTGCCAAATGCTTATAATAATTGTGCCTGCCTTACTCGCTACATCTTTTGAAATGGTAATGGCCACTCTTCTTGTATAAAAATCCTTATTTAGAGCTCCTAAATACAATCAGATTCAAACCTCCTCTGTTGTTCTTTCTGTTTGCCACCACTGAACCTATATCTCTCCTGAAATCCAAAGTCTGCCCTCAGATTAGAATCCTCCAGGCTGGGATGCTCCTCTACCCCCCTGGGTCCTGCTTCTTTTCCACAGTCATAGGTGGATGTTCCAAGGCCCATAATCTGAACTAGACAGACAACAGAATCTTTGGGAATTTTCAACTAACTCATAGGCTCATCACAGCTCCACAGTTAGAAAACTGGGAGATCCAGGGCCTGTTCTGGAGTTAGTGGGCTTGGAATCTCTGCTCACCAACTGCCTTGTAGCCCCTGCCACACTAAGTTTTCTATATGCTTTTGCCATTAGCCAAAGGTTGGGTTTCAGCACCCTAGATTCTGAAGAGCACCAGCATCAGGTGTATGCTCTCATTTTTCAGGCTGCACTGGTCCCTTTCTCCTCTATCTTCTCCTCAGATGTAAGTTTCTTCCATGATGGGTTGGTGTGAGAAGAGCGACTTCTCAAAAGTTCTTTGGGACCAGACTGCTATTGTTACTCCTATCCCTGTTCAGTGTCCTCACTCCTAACCTGTCCAAGTGTGACGATCACGTACTGGAGGCTTCATTGGTATGAAAGGTAGCCAATGCATCAATCCTTCAAAGAGCTGTTTCCAACTTCCTCTATGTTCCATCCCAGTGAAGATCATTGTAAGTGACTACCACCCCTTTACAAGCCAATCAAACATTTAGCAGGCTTAACTGGCTGTTCCTGGGTCATGAGAAGGGAAATATCTTTGACCACTCCTGAGGTTGGTGAAAATTAATCTCTTTGGCTGAGAATATTGAGGGAATCTCTCTCCTCCTGAGTTTCCAAGGCAGATAAAATGAAAATATAGAGAGAAGCCAATGACCAGTATAGCCTTGACAAGGAATAAGCCTTACTGGGGCAGAAGCACTTAGTTGGGCAGGCTGGATTGAGATGGAAACTGCCTGGGTTCATTATTTCCATTCAGCAAGCTCAAGTTTGCCCTATTTCATCTGCGCTCTTTAGACATCCTAAAACCCCACTTCCAGACCTGCCCATGTACCCATCTTGCCATATGCAAATGAGAACTGGATTCAGGAATGTTTCCCAACACAGGGAGAGAAATGATGGAGGTTCATAGCCAAAAGGATCTAAAAGACCTGACTTAAGCTTTGATCTCTTTGTTCGTGGTGGGTTTTATGTTTCTGTTTTTATAGTTCTGGGGATCGAAACTAGGGCCTTTTGCCTGCTAGGTAAACAAATGCTCTGCCCACAAGCTTCATCCCAAGGATGGATGACCTATAAACACTCATTACACAAGTCAAAACTTCCAACTTTCTACTATGCACAGTGAAGCTCCCAGAAATGAGGGCATGGCCAGGCGTTTTTTTCAGACATTTTTCAGACTCTTAGAGATCAGCTTGCTGAAGGATACATCTGGTGTGCATTTAGATGGGGGCTTTTGCTCCATGCCTAGACTATAGGGACTAAGATGATGGTGTGTACAGAAGGGCATAATAACCTCTGTTGGGAGAAGACACGTACATGCACACACACACACACACACACACACACACACACACACAAACCCAAAAAATACATAAAGGCACAACTTAAAAAAACCCTTTTTAAGTTCTGTTTGAAAATCAGCTAGACTTATTCCCAATAAACTTTTTTTACACTTATTGTAAATGTTATTATTTATTAGAAATCTTAAGTGATTTCCAAGGTTTCACCTTTCATTGTCAGGTCAGTGGCTCACAGTTCAATGTCAATGAAGGAAAATAGACATTTCTTCTTTTGTCTTGTATGGTATGTGAGTGTGAGTGTGTGTGTGTGTGTGTGTGTGTGTGTGTACGTGTTTGTGTGTGAAACATATACGTCTAGATGTGGCTGTGCATTCGTGTGCATGATGCATGATCCTGGGAACCAGGAAAGGACATCATATGTTCCTTTGTAACAATTTTCACTACTGAATCAAAATCTCTACCTGAACTTGAATCTACCAAACCTAGCTGTCCTTCTGTCTCTTCCTCATCCCCAGCACCATGGTTATGGGTACACATGTTAGTCATATCTAGGTTTTTATGTGGGCACTGAGTTTGGAACTCAGGTCTTCTTTCTTATACTGTGAGTTCTCTTACTCACTGAAACATTTCCTAGACTCCCAGATTTTCAATATATTAGGTGAAATGGTTTTCCTCACACAAACTACTGGAGAGCAAAGGTGGTCATTTTGTAATTATTTGAGTAACCAGGTTTACATTAACAGTCAGTTGATGAGCTATTTTGTTTGATCCTTTAATCTCAGCTAACTCAATACACAGTTTTCTTCATGGTTCAAACCAAATAACTCTTCAATCTCCAAGCTGCCTCACAATTAGCACAGGTCACAGGGGGACTCAAGATCTTTCCAAAGCTACAAGACACAGAACTGAACACACACACACCATGTCTCAATGGGGAATTTCAAGGAATGCTGACTGCCTGGACCAGTGCATGACTGCATCACAACTCAAGCTGGGCTGTCTAGGGGAGAAGCTGTGAGGCTTGGGGAAAGAAACAATGTCAGGAAGCACTCGCCTTTTGGAAGAGACTTAGCAGAAAGAGCAGAAATGTTTCCTGGGTTAGGACTCAGGCCTTGGGAGTTAGACCTCTGTATATCACAATAAAGAAAATCCAAAGTGCTACTGAACTTTGAAGATGGAGTGAGGCTATTTTGGCACATAACTATAATCCTATTAGTTTTAGAAAAACAACCAACCCCCCAAAACATTGAGATCTCAGATTTTCCTCTGGAGAAGCTGCTTTAATTGTTCCAGAGAGACCATATCAACCTCTTGAATCTGTGGCCGTTTCAGAAAGAATGTTGATAAACAGATTGCCACTGCGATCTCAGAAATAACTTGGCAGTTGGAGATTGCAGGGTTTTCTTAGAGGGGGATTGGTGAAAAACCCAGAAGACAAAGCCTCTTAAGAGAGCATACTCGCGGTGTTGTGATCGAGTGGCGGCAGCAGCAGCAGCAGCAGCTGGTCCAGAGGAAGGGCCATCAGCAGTAGAACCAAGCGGACAGGGTCCAGGCAGACCCGGCGCCCACGACCACTGGCCATCGCTGGCCAGCCAGGCTGCAAGCAGCGGCGGATTTACGGTGCCTTTTACCACACAGAACCCACATCAGAACTCTGCCTCCCGCCAGTCAGTTACGAAGGCTCCATATTGGTTCTCGGTCGCCAGAGAAATCAGACTGAGGTACGCAAATATAACCCGAGACCAACATCGCGGGGGTCTAAGCCCGATGGGCGTTGGCCTGCACCCAGGCCCTGGGCTGATCGGGGGGCCACCGGGGTGCAAACCCGGCCAGGAGGATTTTTTCCTCCCGGGCCAGCGCGCGCACCACCACCATTTTGCCTAAGGGAAGCCAGGGAGACCTAGCAGGCAAAACCAAACTGGCTAACAGGCATAGCCCGAGGCAGACATAGCAGGGGTCTCAGACGGTCAGGCCCTGGACTGCCCCCAGGTCCTGGGCTGCTCGGCGGGCCATCTGTGTGCCGACCCAGCCAGGAGCTTGTTTGCCCGGGCAGGCGCGCACCGCCGCCATTTTGCCTACGGGAAGCCAGAGAGACCTAGCAGGCAAAACCAAACCAGCTAACAGGCATAACCCAAGGAGGACATAGCAGGGGTCTCAGACGGTCAGGCCCTGGACTGCCTCCAGGCCCAGGACTGCTCAGTGGGCCATCTGTGTGCCGACCAGGTCAGGAGGTTGTTTGCCGGGGCCAGTTTGCGCACCACTGCCATTTTGCCTATGGGAAGCCAGAGAGACCTAGCAGGCAAAACCAAACCAGCTAACAGGCATAGCCCTGGGCTGCTCGTTGGGCCATCTGTGTGCTGACCCAGCCAGGAGGTTGTTAGCCCAGCAGACTCTCCCAGCACTCTCAGGGAACTCGCGCACGCCACCATCCTAGCCACCTGACACACCCAATTAACACCCACAACTGAGGGGAACTTTGCACCGACATTGGCCTGCCAGGCTTTTGCCTAGACTCGGGGCCTGAGCAGCTAGGCTAGCCTTGTGTGCACCAACCCAGTTGGGAGTTCTGCTGCCCAGATCAGCCTGGGCAGCAGCACCACATCTCCAAGTCCTGCAAGTGGCTAGCTGGGTTTCCGGGCGGCCAGCTGGAAGAAGTCAGTGTGCTCCAGTGAATCCAGCGGGCCCCAGCGGGAGCCTTCGGGTGCCTGCTTTGGGATCTGAACAGCCTGGGAAGCAGCACCCTGTCTACAAGCAGTGCAGGAGGTAAGCTGTGCACCAGAGGCCAACTGGGAAGGGGCAGCTTGCACTGGTGAGTCCAGCACTGACAAGACAAACTAACACCAGTGAGAACTAGATGGCAAAAGGCAAACGCAGGAACGTCACTAACAGAAATCAAGGCAATATGGCAACATCTGAACCCAATTCTCCTCTACCAACATGTCCTGGATACCCCATCACACCAGTAAAACAAGATTTGGATTTAAAATCACTGGTCATGATGCTGGTACAGGAACACTTGAAGGACATACTTAAAGAAATTCAGGAAAAAATGGATCAAAAGTTATAAGCCCTTGCAAGGGAAACACAAAAATCATTGAAAGAAATCCAGGAGAATACAAAAGCCAACAAGGAGGAAATGCAAAAAACACTTAAAGAAATACAGGAGAACTTTGCTCAACAGGCTGAGGTCATGAAAGACGAAACACAAAAATCTCTTAAAGAAATACAGGAGAACTTTGGTCAACAGGCTGAGCTCATGAAAGAGGAAACACAAAAATCTCTTAAAGAATTACAGGAAAACACAAACATGCAAGTGAAGGAGCTAAGCAAAACCATCCAGGATCTAAAATCAGAAGTAGAAACAACTAAGAAAACTCAAAGGGAGACAACTTTGGAGATAGAAAGCCTTGGGAAGAAATCAGGGGACAGAGATGCAAATATCAACAACAGAATACAAGAGATAGAAGAAAGAATCTCAGATGCTGAAGATTCCATAGAAACCATGGACTCTTAAAGTTAAAGAAAATGCAAAAAGCAAAAAGCTTGTAACCCAAAATATCCAGGAAATCCAGGACACAATGAGAAGACCAAACCTAAGGATTATAGGCATAGATGAGAGTGAAGATTTACAACTTAAAGGGCCAGCAAATATCTTCAATAAAATTATGGAAGAAAACTTCCCTAACCTAAAGAGAGAGATGCCCATGAATATACAAGAAGCCTACAGAACTCCAAACAGACTGGACCAGAACAGAAATACTTCCCGTCACATAATAACAAAAACACCAAATGTTCTAAACAAAGAAAGAATACTAAAGGCAGTAAGACAAAAAGGCCAAGTAACATATAAAGGAAGACCTATCAGAATCACAGCAGACTTTTCACCTGAGACTATGAAGGCTAGAAGGTCCTGGGCAGATCTCATGCAGACTCTAAGAGAACACAAATGCCAACCAAAACTACTATATCCAGCAAAACTCTCAATCACCATAGATGGAGAAACTAAGATATTTCATGACAAAACCAAGTTTACCCAATATCTATCCACAAACCCGGCCCTAAAAAGGATAATAGGAGGACAACACCAATACAAGGAGGGAAACTTCACCCTGGAAAAAGCAAGATAGTAACCTTTCATCAAACCCAAAAGAAGTTAAGCATTCAAATTTAAAAAATAACGTCAAAAATGATAGGAAGGAACAATCACTATTCCTTAATATCTCTTAACATCAATGGACTTAATGCCCCAATAAAAAGACACAGACTAACTGAATGGATACGTAAACAGGACCCTACATTTTGCTGCTTACAGGAAACACACCTCAGGGTCAAAGACAAACACTACCTTAGAGTAAAAGGCTGGAAGACAATTTTATAAGCAAATGGTCTCAGGAAACAAGCTGGAGTAGCCATTTTAATATCAGATAAAATTGACTTTCAACCCAAAGTCATCAAAAGAGACCCCGAGGGACACTTCTTGCTGGTCAAAGGAAAAATACAAAAAGAAGAACTGTCAATCCTGATCATCTATGCCCCAAATGCAAGGTCATCCTCTTTCGTAAAAGAAACGTTATTCAAACTAAAAGCACACATTGCACCTAACACAATAATTGTGGGTGACTTCAACCCTGCACTTTCCTCAATGGACCGATCAGGAAAACAGAACCTAAACAGGGACACAATGAAACTAATTGAAGCTTTGGACCAATTAGATTTAACAGATATATATAGAACATTCTATCCTAAAACAAAAGAATATACCTTTTTCTCAGCACCTCATGGTACCTTCTCCAAAATCGACCATATAATTGGTCACAAGACAGACCTCAACAAATATAAGAAGATAGAACTAATCCCATGCCTCCTATCTGATCACTATGGTGTAAAAGTGGTCTTCAATAGCAACAGAAACAACAGAAAACCCACATACACGTGGAAACTGAACAATACTCTACTCAATGATACCTTGGTCAAGGAAGAAATAAAGAAAGAAATTAAAGACTTTTTAGAACACAATGAAAATGAAAACACAACATACCCAAATCTATGGGACACAATGAAAGCAGTGCTAAGAGGAAAACTCATAGCCCTGAGTGCCTCCAAAAAGAAAATGGAGAGAGCATACATTACCAGCTTAATGACACACCTGAAAGCCCTAGAACAAAAAGAAGCTATTTCGCCCAGGAGGAGTAGAAGGCAGGAAATCATCAAACTCAGGGCTGAAATCAATCAAGTAGAAAAAAAGAGAACCATACAAAAAATCAACAAAACCAGGAGCTGGTTCTTTGAGAAAATCAACAAGATAGATAAACCCTTAGCCAGACTGACCAAAGGGCACAGAGAAAGTATCCAAATTAACAAACTTAGAAATGAAAAGGGAGATATAACAACGGAAACTGAGGAAATCAAAAAAATAATCAGATCCTACTACAAGAGCCTGTACTCAACACAACTGGAGAATCTGGAGGAAATGGACAATTTCCTTGACAGATACCAAATACCAAAATTAAATCAGGACCAACTAGACCATCTAAACAGTCCCATAATGCCTAAAGAAATAGAAGGAGTCATAGAAAGTCTTCCAACCAAAAAAAGCACAGGACCAGATGGCTTCAGTGCAGAATTCTACCAGACCTTCAAAGAAGAGTTAACACCAATACTCTTCAAACTATTCCACAAAATAGAAACAGAAGGAACACTACCCAATTCCTTCTACGAAGCCACAATTACGCTGATACCAAAGCCACACAAAGATCCAACAAAGAAAGAGAACTTCAGACCAATTTCCCTTATGAACATCGATGCAAAAATACTTCATAAAATTCTTGCCAACCGAATCCAAGAACACATCAAAACGATCATCCACCATGACCAAGTAGGCTTTATCCCGGGAATGCAGGGTTGGTTCAATATAGGGAAATCCATCAATACAATCCACTACATAAACAAACTCAAAGAACAAAACCACATGGTCATTTCATTGGATGCTGAAAAAGCATTTGACAAAATTCAGCATCCTTTCATGCTTAAAGTCTTGGAGAGAACAGGAATTCAAGGCCCATACCTAAACATAGTAAAAGCAATATACAGCAAACCAGTAGCCAGCATCAAACTAAATGGAGAGAAACTTGAAGCAATCCCACTGAAATCAGGGACCAGACAAGGCTGCCCCCTTTCTCCTTATCTTTTCAATATTGTACTTGAGGTACTAGCTCGGGCAATTCGACAACATAAGGAGGTCAAAGGGATACAAATTGGAAAGGAAGAAGTCAAACTATCATTATTTGCAGACGACATGATCGTCTACCTAAGTGACCCAAAGAACTCCTCTAGAGAGCTCCTACAGCTGATAAACAACTTCAGCAAAGTGGCAGGTTATAAAATCAACTCAAGCAAATCAGTGGCCTTCCTATACTCAAAGGATAAGCAGGCTGAGAAAGAAATTAGGGAAATGACCCCCTTCACAATAGCCTCAAACAGTATAAAGTATCTTGGGGTTACTCTTACCAAACATGTGAAAGATCTGTATGACAAGAACATCAAGTCTCTGAAGAAGGAAATGGAAGAAGACCTCAAAACATGGGAAAACCTCCCATGCTCATGGATCCATAGAATCAATATAGTTAAAATGGCCATTTTGCCTAAAGCACTATACATATTCAATGCAATACCCATCAAAATCCCAACTCAATTCTTCACAGAGTTAGAAAGAGCAATTATCAAATTCATCTGGAACAACAAAAAACCCAGGATATCTAAAACTATTCTCAGCAACAAAAGAAAATCTGGGGGAATCAGTATCCCTGACCTCAAGCAATACTACAGAGCAATAGTGTTAAAAACTGCATGGTATTGGTACAGTGACAGACAGGAGGATCAATGGAACAGGATTGAAGATCCAGAAATGAACCCACACACCTATGGCCACTTGATCCTCGACAAAGAGGCTGAAAACATCCAATGGAAAAAAGATAGCCTTTTCAACAAATGGTGCTGGTTCAACTGGAGGTCAGCATGCAGAAGAATGCGAATTGATCCATCCTTGTCTCCTTGTACTAAGCTCAAATCCAAATGGATCAAGGACCTCCACATAAAGCCAGACACTCTGAAGCTAATAGAAAAGAAACTGGGGAAGACCCTTGAGGACATCGGTACAGGGAGAAAGTTTCTGAACAGAACACCAATAGCGTATGCTCTAAGAGCAAGAATTGACAAATGGGACCTCATAAAATTACAAAGTTTCTGTAAGGCAAAGGACACCATCAAGAGGAGAGATCGGCAACCAACAAATTGGGAAAAGATCTTCACCAATCCTACATCAGATAGAGGGCTAATATCCAATATATATAAAGAACTCAAGAAGTTAGACTCCAGAAAACCAAACAACCCTATTAAAAAATGGGGTACAGAGTTAAACAAAGAATTCTCACCTGAAGAACTTCAGATGGCAGAGAAGCATCTTAAAAAATGCTCAACTTCATTAGTCATTAGGGAAATGCAAATCAAAACAACCCTAAGATTTCATCTTACACCAGTCAGAATGGCTAAGATTAAAAATTCAGGAGACAGCAGGTGTTGGAGAGGGTGTGGAGAAAGAGGAACACTCCTCTACTACTGGTGGGGTTGCAAATTGGTACAACCACTCTGGAAATCAGTCTGGCGGTTCCTCCGAAAACTGGGCACCTCACTTCCAGAAGATCCTGCTATACCATTCCTGGGCATATACCCAGAAGACTCCCCACCATGTAATAAGGATACATGTTCTACTATGTTCATAGCAGCCCTATTTATAATTGCCAGATGCTGGAAAGAACCCAGGTATCCCTCAACAGAAGAGTGGATGCAAAAAATGTGGTATATCTACACAATGGAGTACTATTCAGCCATTAGAAACAAAGAATTCATGAAATTCTTAGGCAAATGGATGGAGCTAGAGAATATCATACTCAGTGAGGTAACCCAGACTCAAAAGGTGAACCATGGTATGCACTCACTAATAAGTGGATATTAACCTAGAAAACTGGAATACCCAAAACATAATCCACACATCAAATGAGGTACAAGAAGAAAGGAGGAGTGGCCTCTGGTTCTGGAAAGACTCAGTGAAACAGTATTCAGCAAAACCAGAACGGGGAAGTGGGAAGGGGTGGATGGGAGGACAGGGGAAGAGAAGGGGGCTTACGGGACTTTCGGGGAGTCGGGGGGCTAGAAAAGGGGAAATCATTTGAAATGTAAATAAATTATATCGAATAAAAAAAAAAAAGAGAGAGAGAGCATACTCGCCCGAGTTTCACTCTCGTGCCAGCGATCTTGGAGAGCAACCATAGAGCAAAATGCAGCTCACTGTCATTTTCCTCCCTGAAACCCACTGAGTGGGGCTGTCTTGTCTGTGAAGCAGAAACAATTTACATTTAAACTTGTAATTCCTAGTAACACAGTTGCCAAGAAAAATTCCAGTTTTGGAGCTGCTCAGGAATGCTCAGGATTTACTATCCTTGGTGCTACTTATAGTGAATGAAGACAGGGGCACATCCTGAGATGGCACCTTGAGGACTTGGAGAAGCTAGCTGCTTCTTGCTTGAGTGGAATATAAGGTTTTCGGGATATTTTGAAAGTGCCAAGTGCAGTTCAGATGACCGAGGGGAATTCATTTTTCATGACCAGGGAGACCCTGAAGGGCCTCAGGTATGGGCAACCAGACAATGCTGGAGGCCCAGAATTACAGTTCATTTACATGTCTCTTCCCCATCATGTGGCCAGTGATGGTAGTATATCCTGTGCTGCTGCCAAACCTGGCTATTGAGGTATTTAGTTTACATGCTGCAGAACTGGCAAACACCCTTTGCATCTAAAATTCCTTCTGTTTTCCTGGATATGTCCCCAAATTTGAATTGTAGTTCAAAACTTCATTCCTGTCTTTTTCTGCTAATGTTGCTTTTAGAATGAAAGCACCATGAGACTTTTAAAGTAACAAGATTCCTATTATGAGTTAAAAGAGTCTTTTCCATGATTAGAACAGAAGGGAGCTTTCTTAAGGAAATTCCATTCTCTGCTACTTCCAAGTCTTTATGTATCCAAACTGCTCATATTTCTCTAGTTTTCAGTTTTATTACAGCCTACAGTCAGGGCTCGGGGCAAGGACACAGTGGCAGAGTTTTGCCTAGCATTCAAGCAGCCCTGGACTCAGTTGTCCAGCATCAAAAAATGAAATAAACAAAAATTCCTCACCTCAAAAACAATACCCAAAACATAATCCACACATCAAATGACTTACAAGAAGAACAGAGGAGTGGCCACTGGTTCTGGAAAGACTCAGTATAGCAGTATAGGGCAAAACCAAAACAGGGAATAGGGAAGGGGTGGATGGGAGAACAGGGGGAGGGAAGGGAGCTAATGTGACTTTCGGGCTGTGGGTCGCCAGAAAAGGGGAAATCATTTGAAATATAAATAAAAAATATATCGAATAAAAAAGATAACTTAGCAAAAACAAACAATACCTGCAGGCAGAGATGGTGGTTTTTCATAAGTAAGTAGAAAGTGTATGAGGCCTGCACTGTTCCTCAGGATAATTAATGCTCAGTGCAATAGTTCTCACCAAGATGGCCCCCAGAGCACAGAAGTCTGAGCCAAGGTGGCAGCCATGTCTTCTGCAGGAGAGTAGCTGGCTAATAAACACCCCTGCCATGCTCACAGAATCTGGGACATGATTGATTCTGGAAATGGTATGAGAGGAACATGGGCTTCCACCTCTGACAGACTGCCCTGATCAGAAGGGCAGACAACAGGGTTCCTGGAGCTACCTAAAACAAGGGCAGAAGGGCAAAGATACAAAGAGACTGACAGCAAGTCTAATCCTGATCAAGCTGTCAAATTTTCTGTTTTACATAAGCCAATATAAAGGGAAGCTCACACGGTTTGGGAGGGGTAAAGGGGGGAACAATCTCAGGGGGTTGGCATCATTCTAAGAAACATAATTTCTGGGTAAAGCTAGTTATTGATGCTGGAATTTTGGCATGATAAAGGGGGTCAGGAGGAGGTAAAGTGGCAAAGGGTTGCTATAGTAACCTATCCACAGAAGAGTTTCGAAAGGAAGGGGTATCGACATCTATGTAAGATTGGTTCCTGGAATGGAGATCTAAATGAGAATGACCACTGTTATCAAGGTCTCCTGGCATTGAGATCCGGATGGGGATGGCTTCTGGTATGGAGATTTCTTGGCATTGAGATCTAAGTGAGGATGGCTCCAGCCATCTCCACCTTCTCTGTATAGTAGAGACCAGAGTTCAGACAGCCATTGATGTAAAGCAGATAAGGAATCAAAATAATGGGACAGTGCTTGTCTTAACAATCGACCCAGACATCCAACATCCTGTTCCCATTAGGATGTCTCTGCCAGCCTCCAGAAACTCCTGTCTTAGGTGGGACAGGATCTGGGAAGTTGCGAGTCATTGGCTAACTACCCAGAAATTTAATTGTTACTGATGCCTTCAGCTTGTGGGGCTCCTTCTGGAATCCCAGATGGAATGGCTGTGACAAAGATGCACTCTCTGTTAAGGTACTAGAGTGTGCTGTTTGGGCTGTTTTGCCCTGGGGATATAGGTAGCCATCTCTCAATCCTACAAAACCAAATGATGGTAATGTACCTGAATAGGCTTGGCTGCCAAGTCATCTTCCTGCTTCTTAATTAGGGCAGTGACACATTTATAGGCCCATGGTCCAGAAGAAAATAACAGTAATATTCCTACAAAGAGACCTAATATACTGGGTAAAAGTTTATTGAGCCATGGAGAGGTGGAAAACCAATTTTCATACCAACTTTCTTTCTGTTCTCTCTCTTATGTTTTTCTAGTCCTTTTCTATTTTCATGCTATTGTTTACAACTCCTGTCTTACTAGCATAAAAACAGAACACTTCTTTTAAAGCTGCACAAAGTGCACCCTGTTGGAAGAACATTAGATCAAGTCCTTGCCTATTTTGGAGGACAACCTCAGCTAGGGAGTCAATGGAGTCAGAGAGATCAATTGTCCCCTACTGAAGGCGTTGGACATCTTGATCGATGGTGGCACTTAGCTCTGTGTACCTAGAGTTGCAAAGAACAAGGGAAGAAATACCTGTCCCCACTCTCACAGATCCAAGGCCAAGTAGGGCAGAGAGAGTCACAGCAGAGATAGGTTCTCTGCAAGGGCGGCTCAAAGAAGTGGAAACTTCAGTGGATGTAGATTGATCCCACAAGTGAAAAAAGTCTTCAGAGTGATAATAAACTAAGTGTAATCATCTTAATAAGGATAAAAAACTCAGGCCTCACACCATTCTTTTGATTTTGAAAAACTGAGGTGGTGAGGCAAGGTATAAGGCCATCAAGGCATGCCAACCATGTTCCTTCTAGGGGGGAGAATAAAATAATTGCCAGGAGGGGGAAATTAGGTTTGATTACACATGTGAGCATAAACTGAGGGGTCATTTGTTCCACTAGAGATCACACAAAGTCGCAGGCCATATATTTGGGTTAATGAAAGACCTGTACAAGTGCCCTTTGCCAATGGCAGCGCTGTGGATCATCAGCATGGGGGGTATCACCAAGAACAGCAGTTCCTTCATAAAAGTGTGGTAGGGAATGGTAGTGCAACCAGCAATCCTCAACAAGTTCAGAGGAAATGTCATTTAAGGTGAGAAATATCTGATTAACTGAACAAGGTACAAGATTTTTAGTCGAATCTCACTGTACAGGCAATTTAGTGGCTGATGACTTAGCTGCTGGCTGGAGGGGAAATACAGAAGGTAGGGAGGTGCCTTTAAAAGCAGGAGCATGGGTGGTATCTTGATCAATTCCTTTAGGAGGAACAGGGTTAGGTATCAACATAGAATTAGGTCCCATTGGGACTGGCTGGGCATGATATAAAGGCTCTTTAAGGAGCTTAATAGAGAAAATAATACCTGCATCAATGCCAAGTACATAGATGCGAAGACCTTATTCATAGCCTATTTGCCAGTGTAGATTGGGAGATTTTGCATGGGTAGTGAATGTAGTTCATAAAGGTGTTCACCATCCTTTTGTAGAAGGATTAGAGGCCAGGCAGGACTCATCATATTTTTGAGATCTAGCTGAGCGTGTAACATTATGCTTTACTTGAATGAAATCCCACAAGAAGTTTAAAGGCTCTCTCAAGGGTCCCAAACAACCAAAGTAAATCCTGTGGATGTCTTAAAGAAAATAAATGGCAGGCCACCTTCTATATTGTCTACACTTGAAATCTGTAATATTTAAATATACGGCCTTTTGACACCCTGAAGGAGGGGCAATCAGCAGTAGCCAATATCTCCCCTTTAATCTGCTTATAATTTTGTAATTTTCAGCTAAATAAAA
This sequence comes from Apodemus sylvaticus, assembly GCF_947179515.1. Lineage (NCBI taxonomy): Eukaryota > Metazoa > Chordata > Mammalia > Rodentia > Muridae > Apodemus > Apodemus sylvaticus. Next base: position 60,996,983 of record NC_067484.1, on the reverse strand, counting down.
TTGCCATGCAAAGAGGGATGTTGATGTCTGTGGTGTAAGCATTAGTAGGAGATATCCAAAGGTGCTGAGGACTGTATCCATTTTTAATGATTATAATCAGCATCATTATTTGTCTCAGCATTAGCATAGTTTGACAGCTAGCATGTTCCTTCTGCATCCTGTAGAAAAAAACACAAGCATGCCCTCTTTTCTACACTCAGAGTGTTCCCTGGCATTAAAATTTTAAAATTTTTGTGGTATATAAAGATATGATTCTCCCCTCTTTTATTTATTAAAATATTGTTGTAAAGTTTTATGGGCCTGTACCATAATATTTTGTCCTTGAGGGTTATAAGGAATCTCAGTAATATGAATAATAAAAAATAAATAATAAAACATCTTACTGACTTTAATAATCAGTTATAATATTTGTCTTAATCTGATATGGAACATTCAGTATAGAAAAAATAATATATGTAATGACTAATTTTAATTTTTGCTGTTGTTTCTTCTGTAAAACATTTATAACTAGAAACCCTGAAATGCTGTTAATAATCATATGTATATCTTTAATTAAACTTTTTAAATTGTATTTGTATAAATAGTTAAAAGGTAAGAATTAGTAGTATTAAAAAATTTTCAAGCAATTATAAGCCACGAACTATATATATTATTAATATATAAATAAAAAGTTTGATTTTTAACATTGTAAAAAGAGCAGCTACCACACCCAATTCAGTTATCTGTGCTAAAACAAGGGGAAGCTCAAAGGAATAACGATGTGATCTCATTATATTTGCTTTACTTCCACAGTAGATGCATTTTTATAGGAAACATGTATAAGTCTATAAATATATAAAAACATGTATGGAGGCACATTTTAAACAATTCATCTTTCAGAAAACAATTATTAATTTTGTCAAGAAAGGCTTGCCATGTAATAGATTAACAGTTAATAATAATCAATTTGATTGCTGTTTAAAATAAGGAACAACCATTTCATCATGCTGTTAAAACATTCCTTTCAAAAATTTTTTTTTATGATTTTATCTTGCAACACTTTATTATTATACCAAATCATTATTCGAGATGTTAGAACTTATTTGGAGAGATTTTACATTAAAGTGCTCTTTGTCAAGCAATGGAAATGAAGATATATCATAAACTGGAAAAAAATACTTATTGTAACTTTCTCCAAGTTATGTCTCTCAATATTTATTTTGCATTTACGTTGAGAACATCAGAGGCAAACTCTTATGGCAAACTTAAAGCAGTGTCTTAGCCAAAGAAATTATCTTAACATTTTTGAAAATCATTTACTTAAAAATTTTTGAAGCCCATTGTTAAGAGCAAGCCATTTCTTGAGGAAGAACTTTTTAATGAAATTACTTTATTGTTTTTTTTTTAAGTTAGCTTCTATAAAGCCATATTAACCTTTCACAGATCTAAGTTTGAATTTATTTTGAACCACATCTGTATGAACGTGTTAAAAGGGTTCTTTTGGACAGAAACTCTCTAGGTGAGACCTGCAAGAGGAAAGTTGCATCTCTCAAGCCTCTGCTTAGACAGCTCTGAGCTTTGTATTAAATCAAATGTAAAACTTCTGATCTGAGTTGATTATCTCTAAGACCAGACCTACACCCATCAGTCTGGCAAGGAGTAGCCTGTAACTAGACCCCACTGTATGAAGGTCAAATAACAAAAGGAACCTGTAATATCAAAGCATAACTACAAGTTTTTGAAAGCAAAACCCAGTTTTAAACAATCTCTTCTTCTCAAAATTAATGTCAAACACAGCACTTTCACATGGCAAAGTTTGTTCATCATCTTGTATGTTTGAATGTATGACAGTGTTACTTAATATTTTAAATCTTATTTTTATAAGTCTGATTTCTAGAATAAGAACCACTTAAAACATTATGCCAATTTAGAAATATCTCAGAGGTCTGTTTATCTTGGGTTGTGTCAAGTCACATGTTGCTTAAGATAGCTCTAACCCTGAATTATCAGTTTTAAACTTTCCTTTTGTGACCATTATTATATTTTTTAAATGATGTCCAATAACTTATGAGCCAATACTCTATAGTCAAGGCACATAAAACATTTATACCTTTAAGATCAATTAGAAATAAAGAAAAGTGAACACACAAATCTCATAAATTTAAAACAAATACATTTTTTTCCAGCTGTAATTTCAGGGGAATAATGCACTTTGAAACCAATCATCACCATGGTAGAATTTTTTTCTAGGAGAATTAACCATTCCTACTTGTCGTAGAGGTTGAGACTGTTGGCCCTTTAAGAAGTAGCTTTTGTTCAGCTACTGTGTTTGACTCCTAGTTATTAATGTGAGGCACCTTAAATCACCCTCCTCTGTGTAAATTGCAGACTGGCAGGACTGCCAGCATATAATGCTTTTTTACAATGTTTTTTTTCTTTTCAACATAAAAGATTTAAAAAAAATCATTCAGCCAATCAAAACAATAGGCAAACATAAATTGACACACATATGGACAGGTTTTGGTGCACGAAAGACAGACAACACACAAAGAGGGAACTTGATGTTTTAAAGAGATCTAAATATCTAAACCAGAACTCAGGATATCTCCAGTAGGATTCAGAGAGGAATCAGGACATCTTCTATTTTACTCTCCTCCCCAGGAGAGTTTTGAAATAGCTTTTAACCATTTTTTTGATAGCACACCCTGCACAAGGGAAAACTGCTTTTCTGAAACCTCCTTTTTCTCTTGTCTAAGATTTAACTCCTAATCTTCTTTTTCTTCTGGGAATTCTGCCCGAGACGGGAGGGGAAGCACAGTGGAAAGCACTGATAGTTACTCCATAGTACCCTGCTTTTATCCATATTGGGTTCATAAAAAAGAAAGTGTTTTAGAGAACATGATATATGTTGGTATATGGAAGGGGGGGGGGTGCCTAGGCTACCACACAGACATGGTATAGAATAAACGTTATCCAGGACAGAGAATGAGAGTAAATTGGGTAGGAGAGACAGAGAAAGGCAGAGAGAGTGTGTATAGATGCGTAGAGACTGACTATGACCATGTGTAGGGAGGTGGGAGGCGAGGAGAGCCCAGGAATTTTGTTGCAGTCCAGAACTTACACCCCGCCAATGAGTGGTTTTTACTTTTGATTTCTCTGGGCGCTTCAGCTGCCTCTGACTTCCAAAGAAAAAATTCTTGCCCAGAGAGCTCAGGTTGGATAACCTGGATAAATTCCTCAGGTGTGATCCAGCTCTCAGTGAAAGATTCTAAGTGCCAAAGTAAAGGGAGCAGTCTGCTCATAGGCTGTGACTGTGGACTTTAATTTTTCTAAAATTTTAAAGTCAAGGGGCTTGTTTTGATTCTGGCTTTTTCTAGATGTTTGTCTTTGAAATAAATCTTGAAGTAAGAGTGACCATTTGTCCCTTTAAGTCTCGTAGCTCCTTTATTAGGGCTACTTGCTTTCTTTGGCTATCATTAGGCAGAGAGAAGATATTTTTCAGTAGCTCTTCTGCTGGCAGCTTTCTCCTCCAAGTTGACTTGCTCCCCGGGAGAGAGAGTGTGAGCACCTGAATTATGACTAGATTTAAGAGTTTATAAAGAAGGATAGACTTTGGTCTTTTTGAGAATTAGTGAAAAATGGAGACATAGAGAGAGACCATTTTAAATGCCCGTCCTCCATATCTGTCAGAGACGGGAGGGATAAGAAAGCGTAGAGACAGTGTCTGGACAAGCACTTTTTCAGAGAACTAGATGCTGGAAGCAGGAAGAATTCTGAATAATGTCATTAATGAGAGACCAGAAGTTAAAGGCAGTAACCGGAACATTTTTAGTTCCCGGGCCAAAAATTGCATTGTAATCTCTTACTCCAGCACATGTTTTCTTATCTATGGGTCCTTCCTCTGGGAACTGGGAAATTTTTTCCGGGATAATGCTTAAGACCCTAAGTACTTCTCAAAGAATTAACTAAGATCTCCTTTTCTTAAACCAGCCCCTTGTGTCTCGAGCCTTAAGTCAAGCTGAATGAATTTTGCCCCATTGTGTCTCACCTTCGAGATGAGCTGACATGGAGATTTTCCTCTGGCCAATTGCACTGGCCTGTCAACTATGCCTTGAACTAATCTACTCTGGAAGCTGTATGTGAAGGGCCCTCCTCCTTTCTTTCCTATGGCCTTCTTCATCTTACTAGTTCCACAGGTACTTCACTGTTGGGTGCCAGAGTGTCCCGACCTGCAGGACAGTCAACAGTGTTCCTGGAGCTACATAAAATGAGGGCAGAGGGGCAAAGACACAAAGAAACCGACAGCAAGTCTAATCCCAATTAAGCTGTCAAATTTTATGTTTTACACAAGCCAATATAAAGGAAAGATCACAATCCCCATCCCGCCCCCCTGTATCCCCCTCAAAGCAGTTGAGATCTACCAGTTGAGAACAACTGTTCTAAAGGATCAAATGACCATCTTGTCCTCCAGAGCGGGAAACGGCTGAGAGGATACTAAGCATTGCTTTAGATGTCAATAGAGGCAGCAAAAGATCAGCAAGTATAGCCAGCTAGAAGAAGGAACATGATAGAATGGAAGAACTATTAAGGCAGTTGGAGTAGCGCCAGTAGCAAGGACAGGAGTCTTAAGATGCGGTTACATACACTGGCAGAATAAGATCCTAAGGGAGGTCCACTCAGGGATTTTCAGGGCTTTTCTCAAGTTGGGCATTCAAGGCCCAAAACTGAGTGTCTGTTGTTCCACCCATTGACCTTCAGCTATAAATTTGCCTGGGGACTGTGTAGTCAGTCAGCAATATCAATCACCTTTGTGTGTTGTGCAGAGATTATGCCAAGGGCTGGGGTTTATATCCTTGTGAAATATGCCATGTCCCACAGCGGCGTTTATGGCCTATGAGACAAGCATGATTAGACCACCCAGGCAGCAGAAATCCAGTCCAATCCTTGTCACATCATGGGCCGTGCTGAGGCAGGGAGAATGTGTATCCCTATGAACCGGTCAAGGAAGGATGAAGCATGTGGAGCCCTACCCCTGCCTTCTGTGCATTGACCAGGCACAGTGACCCTGTCCAAATAGTATGAGTGATGGGGGAGTAATCAGTACTGCTCATCCAGCTACACTGTAGCAATGCCATTTCTTCAGTCCCAGAATATAAATTAGAGTAAGAAAATGTCTATACTGGGGAAGTTGTCTTTCATTCTCTTTTCTAGTAAGCCAAAAACTAAAGTAGAGAACTGAATACATCCACTGTTATCACATTCTCAGGGTCTCGGATAACTCACTTGAGGAGAATTCCAAGAATACTGGAAGGTGATGAGGAGAGAAGAAGGACTCAGAGAAATGAGGACAGAAACCCCATCTTTAAATCACCCAGACTACTCTAGTTTTGTGTGTGTGTGTGTGTGTGTGTGTGTGAGAGAGAGAGAGAGAGAGAGAGAGAGAGAGAGAGAGAGAGAGAGAGAGAGTTTATATGAACCACAGTAATTGAAAGCTGTAAGCATGTTCCCAATGGAGCAACCTTGGGCAAGCTAGATGGCTAGGTATCAAGTTGTTCTTGTATTAAGCCTTTTGGGAAGAATTTGTCTATAAAAAATACTATCATTATGTCAAATCCTTCCAATTTGAAACTTAAGTATTATAATAATATGTAAGAATTATTGGGGGAAACGAAATTTTCTTTGGCCAAACTTGTTTAGAAATCCTATTTTCATACTTTGAATTCTGCCCACCATTGCTTCAGCACCAATCTGTTGCTATGGCTGTGCCTGGGAGTGTCTGAGGAAGCCTAGTCCTAAAAGTCCCAGGGAATTCATGAGATTCTTCACACCTTCTAACCATCATACTTGCTGGTACTCACCTCCCTCCTTTGAAATGCATCAAGATGGAACTGGCCTTTAGATGCTGTATGAGGCCTATGTTATACTTCTTAAAAAGTAGGTAGAGATTCAGAAGGAAATGCTATTCCTTAAAGTTGGTCGGCCCCTCATTTCATTAGTTCAGCATAAGGGACAAACATATGTGGATAATCCTTACAAATTTTTTGGCTTTCATCTTTTTCTACCTTCTGCCTCCAGAGTTTGCACAATCATGTTCTATGAGGTTTTGCAGTGAGCATTATAAAGAGGTTTTACTTTGTTTCAATTTCAACTGTTAACAATTCCCTGGAATAGTAGGTAGGGGGGGGGGAATTCTCTTTGTGTGTCTATTGCGTATTGTGTCTTCACTAGAAGATATCCATGATTGATTAGTGGTATCTGCTACAGAAAACAATATAAGAATAGCAGTGATTGACATATGCATCCATTTCTGATGGAGTGGTAATGAAAAGGATTGACAAAAATATAGGGGCAAAAAGAAATTAAGAAGTGAGATTCAAGGAAAACGCTCAGCAATGATAAGAAACACATCCTTGAGAGGACCATCTGTTCCTTAGGACTATATTTAGAATAGAATTTAAAGAAAGTAGCATTCTCAATTGATTGGAATTAGAATACTGGTCCATCCAGCTGATTGAACTAAATTTTTAATTCAAAACAAGGTGATAACAATGCCCACATCACATGACTTAGATTTGTTTGAGAATACTGTATTTATAATAGTCACGTCATTGCTTGCTTTATTACACAGTTTGTGTGTGCGTTTGAATGTGTGTGTGTGTAGAAAGAACCTGACCCAGGTCCTTGTTCTTTGTCACAAGTGCTTTTACACAGGTACTTAGGGTACCTCCCCTACCCACCAGCCCTAAGTTAGGCTTTTTTTATATTAATTATGAGCACCAGAGGTCGTAAAAAGCACTGATGTTGGATGATGAGATCCTTTGGAAATTGAACTTTAATAAATCCAGGAGGAAGCCATATTCCATCTCTCTTTTGGAAGTACTCTCAAGTCTCCCTGAGAATGGTTGTCCAAAAAAATGTTCATAGTTTCAATATCTGAAGCCCTTTATTTTGTCCCACAATTGCACGTCCTCCTTAACCATGGAAGAAGAGCTTTGTGAGTCCTCCTTACCAGACAATCACAAGTCAGAAGGCTAATGCAATGAATTTTCTATCGTGAAATATGAAGCAAGGGTAGCTTACACTTGAAAACACACTGTCTGAGGGTTATTCCAAGCACAGAGCTCATGTGGGATACACCAGCAGAGGGCAGGAGAGGTTAATGTACTGGGTGGATAGGGTGAGTGTAATGGTCTCTCCTGCTCTTCCTTTCTCCCTCCTTTTCACATCTTCCTATCCAAACCTCACTTCTAGTAAGGATAATTTGACTGCTATTCTAGTTCTCCCAAATGCCTCGTATCCACTGCAGTAGGATCATTAACTGCTGAGCAATAAACCAGCAGTTTTTCCATAAACATGGAAAAGTGGGAAATACCACAGAACCTCACCACTAGGAAGACAATTGGACACTTAGATAGATTCTTGTCCAATTGGAAAAGGGTCCAAAAAGCCAGAGAACTGAGAAACATCGTCAGAATTCAGCTGGAGAGCCCCTAAGCACCATAGTCACTATGAAATGGATTTTCCTTGGGACCACTTAGTTAATGAATCACTCATCTTAGGTCTCTGCTAGCAGATGGTCATCAGCACGCAGCACCAACATTGCATGACTGCCTGGGGAAGCTTCTTTCACAATCAATGGAGTCCACATCTCTAGCTTCTCAAATACATTAAGCCCAAGATCCTTTCACAAAGGACAGACACACAATGAAAAAAAATAAAATAAAACATTTGAACAGGGAGTTCTAGACACTGCAAGCCCTGGCTAAATTAAAAGCAGTAGACAGCACAGCAGAAGGTAGAAAGGCAAGGAAGACAGAGCCCTGTGTCCTGAAGACCACAGCACAAAAGCCATTCTACTCCTTTCTAAACTAGCTTTTTCTGACCTTAATGTTCAGGTACAGTGAGCACACCTCTGATGAGCTCTGGGGACTGGCCTGATGATGCTAGCTCTGGGGCAGCCTCTGATTCAGACATGCAACCAGAACCCAGGCAAAATAATCAAATTCTTAGATGCTTGCTTGGGCCATTTCTTCATTGTTTCCTTCACTGTGAATTGAGTACAATAGATACCTCCTTTCCTTTATCATCTATTCCTTTCACAGTTAATACTTATTGTGGAACCAACAGGGAGATAAAGAACTATAAAAAATGGTGGATGAGAGGGTTAGTGTCCTAATGTCATTGCTGAAACCTGCCAAGCTAAATGTGCCCCAATCAGAAGCAATATTTTACTTGTTGATGGTTGGTTTAACCCAGTTTTGACCAGGATCTTTGATTTGTATATTCTGCATAATATTTACTGAACTATCTATTTTTGAATCTTAGAAAATGTGGACTGACTGAAGGCAGATGGAAAAATGAGTGGAACAGGAACTAAGTCTTAGAGAAATTAATTTGTGGTGTTATTTTGGGCAAATTACTTAAGCATTCTGAGCTTAGTTTACTCAAATGAAAGACGGAAAGACGCCTCAGAATTCTAGTTATAGGTAGGACTTCCTAGAGACAATGGCAAGGAACAGAAGAAATGCCATTTCTATTACACTGGGCACCCTGAGAGGGAGGGGAGGGGCTACATAGGGCAGTGGGAAGTTCACCATCCTGGGAGAACAGATCACCTTTCTTCCTGGCATGTGAGAGGAGATCAGCTGCACACTTGCTCATGACCTTGGTGACATAGAGGGGACAGTTGTTCTGGCTGGTGACAGTGATGCCATGGAACACAGCCTCAGTTTCCAACTATAAATCCTAGAAGCAGCAATCAGTAAAACAGAGCTCCTTACCATTGACAAGTCCTGCCTCTATAACATGTGCTGACAATGTACTTTGATGAGGATAAGAACCACCCAGGAGGATTTGAATTTACATGACTTGGATCTGCCTCTGGGATTCCTCTTCTTACATTCCTGTGTTTCCCTCTGTCTGGGAGGAGGAGAATATCATAGACACAGTGGTATTTCATCATGGATTCAGCAACCATTTCTTTTCATATGGATATAACTTTCTGGATTAGCTTGCACAGACCAATACTAAAAAAAAAAAAAAATGCTTCAAATGGCTTACAGATGTCTAGTGGCTTCATAACGCAAAGGAGTCACTCTATTGTATATATGGTTCAGTCAGCTTGAGGAACTGGGTTGACTGAGCTGGAATGTTCCAGATGGCTTTGGGGTGCAGGTAACTGCAAGCACTCAGACACAGCACCCCGGAGAATATGCTCAGTGCCCATTGCACTGCTTTCTGAACAGCATCAATTGAGATTATGTCTTGGTGAGCTTTGAGCTGAAAGGCTTTGGCTTTACCTAGGCTCAGCCCCCCCCCTCCCCTTCATACCTTTGCTGACCACTTCAGCAGCCTCTATGACTCCAGCCCTGGCCCCTTTGATCCTGTTCCCTCCAGCTGACAAAGGATTTTCTGCACTTGGATGACATGACTATCTTTAGAAGGTTACTTCACATTTCAACTATACTCAAAAGAGCTTCTACAGCTGGAGAGACTTACAGCTATGTGGCCTTCTTCCCAAAAAGGAGAAGGGTCTGGGAAAGGTTGAGGTGGTGGATGTAGATCAAGGTTGAGAAATGAAACCAAGGAACAAAAATAAACTTTGCTGTGAAATCCCTGGTTGTTTCTAAAGAAATCTGTCTTGCCAGCCTATCTCTCCAGAGACCAGAATTTCCAGTTTCACAAAGTGTCGACCAGTATGGCCAGCTAACACCATAGAAATGAATTTTTAGTCCTTCAAACATGATTAGTCCATGGCTGACCTCTAACTTTACCTACGAATGGCCAGTACATTGAATGGAAGGAATAATACCTGAAATAATGCATGAAGTTAACACAGTTAGGAATAAGTGTTTCTAACAAAGACTCTGGAATCATTAAAGCACATATTTTTTTCAGGAATGTTGTGTGTGACTGGAATGCCCATCATTAATTTACAGATAATATCAACTGGCAACATCTAGAAAGCTGACCATGTTCTACATATCCTTTTGGATGCACCTGATACAAATTCAGCTTGCAAAAATGTATAGCACCATTGTAATAGGAAACTTTCCCTATATCTGTGTTACATATAAATTTCTTGCTGGCTATAGAAGAGATGAGGGAAGATCTAAATGGTTAGGTTCTGCTTCTTCAGTGGAGTTTGCCATAAGACGATTAGCTTCATTGATATGGGAGCCTTGAGATCCCATAATGTGGAAGGTCAGAACAACACTGCTCTCAGATTGGTGGGCAACTAATTCCAAGTTCTGTGCCCTGTGCCAGCAACAGGTGGTGACAAAAGAGACAAGAACCACTAGGCATATTGACTGAAAAATCTGTTCAACTTCCTTCCCCCCTTGTCAATGTTTTGTAAGACTCACAGCAATGTGAAAAAATGCATAGAATTTCTCTAGAGTTTGGGCTGATTAACAAAGGATGAGACATACAGCTCTACTAATCAAGCACTAGGGAGCATAAGGTAATTGAAGGGCAGAGAGCATCTCCATTACACTTTCTAGCCAGAAGAGATCTCTGAGAAACGTCACCCAACAATGATAAATTGAATCTTAGATTCTATCACATTCTTCCAGTCACACTTGTGACTAAACTGTGTGTGGATGGGGCTCAAGAAGGAACAAATAGAAACATCCCAGAGTACATTAAGTGAGTGGCAAGCTAGGACTGTGACAACCAGTCCCCCAGAAAACACTGGTGAAAACAAGTCTCATGCCCATCTTGGCTTTTCACCCTGTCCTTCTCTCCTCAACCCCCGTGAAACCCACCTCCTCCTGTCAGCTCAGGAGCTTCTAGGCCAGTTACCCACATGTCTAGCATCCATGTCTGCTCATAAAATAAGAGAAACAAAATGGAAAATATTCTTAGATGACTGATGGCAGTATTTGAGAAAATTATATTTGTATGCTCTGGGCAAAAATGCATTCAAAGGGTAAAAGTAGAAAATTTATTATGTTGGGCAAATAAATATTTCTGCATTTGGAGCAATATAGTCAAATCTTTAAAAAGTTAACTGGTTTCTTTTATAACCATCATCATCATCATCATTATTATTACTATCATTATTATTAAGATCTTTTGATAATCGTGTACCTGTTTTATCTACATTACCAATAAAATGTCACTTATTCTTCAAGTCTTTCAGACCCAACTCCCTGGGAACATCTCCTTGCCTACTTGCTGTCTGGGTCAATCTTTCCTTTATTTCTATTCAATGAAAGGGAAGAATGGATACAGAAAATGTGGTATAGTTACTCAATGGAATACTACTCAGCAATTAAAAATGATGAATTTATGAAATTCTTAGGCAAATGTTTGGAACTAGAAAATATCATCCTAAGTGATGTAACCTAATCACAAAAGAACACACATGGAAAGCAGTCACTGATAAGTGGGTATTAGCTCAGAAGCTCTAAATACCCAAGACATAATTCACATATCAAATGATTCCCAAGAAGAAGGAAGGAGAGGGCCTTGGTCCTGGAAAGGAGTGTTCCTGCATTGTAGGGGAGTACCAGGACAGAGAAGTAGGAAGGGTTGATTGGAGAATGGGCTGAGGGAAGAGGGCTTATGGAACTTATGGGGAGGGGTGAACTGGGAAAGAGAAATCATTTGCAATGGAAACAAAGAATGTGTGTTTATATATAAAATACAGGTCTACAAACAAAGAATGTGTGTGTAAATATAAAATACAGGTCTTGTACAATGTGAAGTGTTAATTTCCTGGTTAGTTTTAGTAACTGTATCATAGAAAAAAGAGACCTATGAACAACAATCTTTATCTGGAAATGAATATACACACCCACAGTAATAAACCTAGTCATGTCAGTAATTAGAGTTAGTTCACTGGCACTATTTTATCCAGTCAATAAAAGATTAACATCCTGATTAATGAGTGATTTTATTTTATAGCTACTGACACTGGTTTTCCGGTATTTCTATTTTACAAGGGATGCTGAATCCATTTACTTTTTATTTAAAACTTCTGGATTGTCTCTGGTTCCACATCCTAGTTATGATGTTCTTTCATTATTAGCACTTTGGTAATGCTCTTACAGAGAGCAATGTATCTTTTTCTCATTTTTGTGGTATTGATACAGTACAGGGTGTAGTGATATGAAATGCCTTGTAAGCTACAGCATAAAAAAGAAATTTGTAAATATTTTATGACATACTAAGAAAAGTTGGAGTGATATTATATGAATAACATCAAATGTAAAGTATTGTGGCTTACATTCACTAACTGGTACTATATTTCTGAAGTCATGATTTTAATATTACACTACTTTATAAAAGCCTTTCTGGAAGATTTTATTCAAATTCTATTCAAAACCCAAGTTAGAGATCATTATTAAATAATTAGTGATGTCTCTAGAAAAAAAAACCCTTTAACTAGAGATATAAAATTCCATAATAGAATTATTTAAACCATTTAAAATTGAAAATAAATAAGATCATATATGTTCAGCATTGTGGATGCTAATAGAATTCTATCCAAACTATGAGGTAGAAATTATTCTTTAAAACATTAAAAATGCAATAAAACCATCTACAAAAGAACCAAAGTATAATTGAAAATCAATGTTTTTTTCTTTGGTGTTTTCAGAAATACACAATAGGATATATTTAAGCATTTGGATATTTTGATGGTTTGTAAAGGAACGGAAGTTGTGAGATAGGATGGTCTAGGCAGATAAAACAGCCTGGGAAAATTAAAACTTATTATATCACACAGTTTTTGCTTGGAAAAAATACTTACTATTGTCATATGTATTCACCTCTCATTGATCTATAAAACATTATAAGGAACTGTACCATAGTTATCAAAGTTCTTTAGGACATGCAAATGTTATAAAAATGTATCAGAAAATATTATCATTTATAAAATCTTTCCATTGGTAACACTGATACAAATGTTTAATTATATTGTACTTACAATAAATTTTCTTTGCATGAAAAAAATAAAATTAAATAAAGGGCTAAAAAAATTCATTCAACCCCTACTCAAAATGGAAGTCTTATTCTAAATAGGTACAGGTGTCTCTCTTTTCTTGGAGTCCATCCCAGGGGCAGATTAGACAGGCAATACCATAAAAGGTCACACACAGGATCAGGAAGTGTTGCTGAGTGGTTGGTGCAGATCCAAGTTTATTGTGGCTAAGTATCTACAGCAGTTCTAATTGACTTCTGGTGTGATTGGCTTCTAAGAACACCAAAGTGCAGAACATCCTAATAAGAGCAGTAACGTATGTGAGAAGGTTTTCTTATGGTGCTAATGATAGCAAAATATGTCAGATTAGACAGAAAATACTTACCTCTACTATCTGCAACTTGATTGAATTTGTTATCACCTAGGAGACTATATTGGTGAGGCATACTTCTGGGTGTGTCTACATATTAACTGAGAGTGGGCAAAATTCTTCTGGACAATTCTATCAACCAACAGAAAGCCAAGGGCCAGACAGTAGTGGTACACACCTTTAATCTCAGCACTTGGGAGGTAGAAGCTTGCAGATTTCTGAGTTCAAGGCCAGCCTGGTCTACAGAGTTTGTTCCAGGACAGCCAGGTCTATACAGAGAAACCCTGTCTTGAAAAAAAAAAAAAAAAAAAAACAAACCACACCAAACAAAGCCAAACCAAACCAAGCCAAAGCAAACTAAAGCAAAGCAAAGCAAAGCAAAGCAAAGCAAAGCAAACAAAACAAAACAAAACAAAACAAAACAAAACAAAACAAAACAAAACAAAACAAAAAAACCAAACAAAATAGAAAGCCAAATGCCTAGCACTTGGGAGGCAGAGGCAAGCAGATGTCTGTGTTCAAGGCTATCGGAGTCTGCAGATCATGTTCCAGATCAGCTAGGGCTATACAGAGAAACCCTATCTCAGAAAAACGAAAACAAAACAAATCTGGCGTGGGGATGGTTGGTGTGGTATGTCAGGGGGAACACACAGGAGTAAGCCTTAAGGACTTACATCACACACTATGAAAATTTATTTGCAGATTTCGAGCAATATAGTCAAATCTTTAAAAAGTTAACTGGTTTCTTTTATCATTTTTATTAATATTTCTATCATTATTATTAAAATCTCTTGGGAAGAGTGTCCTTTTTTATCTACATTACCAATAAAATGTCAATTATTCTTCACGTGTTTCAGAGCCAACTCCCTGGGAACATCTCCTTGCCTACTAGCTGGCTGGGTCAATCTTTCCTTTATTTGTATTCAATGAAAGGAAAGAATGGATACAGAAAATGTGGTATACTTACTCAATTGAATACTACTGAGCAATTGAAAATGATTTCATGAAATTCTTGGGCAAATGTTTGGAACCAGAAAATATCATCCTAAGTGATGTAACCTAATTACAAAAGAACACACATGGAATGCAATCACTGATAAGTGGTTATTAGCACAGAAGCTCTGAATACCCAAGACATAATTCACATATCAAATGATTCCCTAGAAGAAGGGAAGAGAGGGCCTTGGTCCTGGAAAGACTTGTTCCTGCATTGTAGGGGAGTACCAGGACAGAGAATTAGGAAGGGTTGATTGGAGAATGGACTGAGGGAAGAGGGTTTATGGAACTTATGGGGAGGGGTGAACTGGGAAAGAGAAATCATTTGCAATGGAAACAAAGAATGTGTGCTTATATATAAAATACAAGTCTTATAAAATGTGAAGTGTTAATTTCCTGGTTAGTTTTAGTAACTGTATCATTAAAAAAAAGAGACCTATGAACAACAATCTGTATCTGGAAATGAATGTACACACCCACAGTAATAAACCTACTCATGTCAGTACTTAGAGTTAGTTCTCTGGTACTATTTTATCCAGTCAATAAAAGATTAATGAGTGATTAATGAGTGATTTTGTTTTATAGCTACTGACACTGGTGTTCAGGTATTTCTACTTTACAAGGGATGCTGAATCCATTTAATTTTTATTTAAAACTTCTATTTGTCTCTGGTTCCACATCCTAGTTATGATGTTCTTTCATTATTAGCACTTTGGTAATGCTCTTACAGAGAGCAATGTATCTTTTTCTCATTTCTGTGGTATTGATACAGTGCAGGGTGTGGTGATATGAAATACCTTGTAAGCTACTGCATAAAGTAGAAACTTGTAAATATTTTAAGACATACTAAGAAAAGATGGAGTGATATTATATGAAGAACTTCAAATGTAACGTATTGTGGCTTGCATTCACTAACTGGGACTGTATTCAGAAGTCATGATTTAAACATGACTCTATTTAATAAAAGCTTTTCTGGAAGATTTTATTCAAATTCTATTCAAAACCCAACTTAGAGATCATTATTAAATAATTAGTGATGTCTCTAGAGAAGAAATTTTACTAGAGTTTTAAAAATCCATAATAGAATTATTTTACCATTTAAAACAGAAAATAAATAAGATTATATGTTCAGCAATGTGTATGCTAATAGAATTATTTCCAAACTGTGAGGTACAAAGTATTCTTTAAAAAAATAAAAGTGCAATAAAACCAACTATGAAAAAACCAAAGGATAATTGAAACTCGACGTTCTTTTCTCTGGTGTTTACAGAAATATACAATAGAATATATTTAAGCATTTGGATATTTTGATGGTTTGTAAAGGAACGGAAGTTGTGAGATAGGATAGTCTAGGCAGATAAAGCAGCCTGGGACAAATTAAACTTAATATATCACTCAGTTTTGCTAGGAAAAAAATACTCACTATTGTCATATGTATTCATCTCTCATTGATCTATAACACATTATAAGGAACAGTACCATGGTATTCAAAGTTCTTTAGGACATGCAAATGTTATAAAACAATGTATCAGAAAATATTATCATTTATAAAATCTTTCCATTGGTAACACTTATATAAATGTTTAATTATATTGTACTTACAATAAATTTTATTTGCAGGAAAAAATTAAGTAAAATAAAATTGAGGTCTAAAAAAATTATTCAACTCCTATTCAAAATGGAACTCTTGTTCTAAATAGGTGCAAGTGTCTCTCTTTTCTTGGAGTCCATCCCAGGGGCAGCTTATAAATGCAATTGCATAAAATGTCATACACAGAATCAGGAAACATAGCTGAGTGGTCGGTGCAGATCCAAGCTTATTGTGGCTAAGTATACACAGCAGTTCTAATTGACTTCCGTTGTGATTGGCTTCTAAGAAAACCAAAGTGCAGATCATCCTAATAAGAGCAGCAAATATTATATGTGAAAAAGTTTTCTTATAGCTCTAATGATAGCACAAAATGGCAGACTAGACAGAAAATAGTTACTTCAGCATTAGCATTCTATCTGCAACTTGATTGAATTTGTTATCACCTAGGAGACTAGATTAGTGAGGGATACTTCTGGGTGTGTCTACAGATTAACCATTTGTTCAAACAAAACCCTACAGGAGTGTTCCTGTGATTAAGAATGGTTAGGCCAACAAGTTGACCCACCTTACTGGGTGCAATGCGCAAGAATCCCTCCAGGTGCAAAGGCTGGGTCAAAAAGCAAATGGACACCCATCCACAGTAGAATCTGAACAATGTCACGTGGGGTGCAAGGGCTGTCCTACGCTCGAGAAATTGGGGAAAGGAGGTTAGCGCTTATCAATCGCTGCCAGCCACGTCTGGGGAGAAACTCCTGCCTCAAGGTCCTGTGCTCTAGAGCCATCCAGCAGAGATAAAATGCACCCAGAGCACAAGCCCCCAACAGGACAAGAGTCAACACTCCTACTCCTGCCCACTCCTTTAGGTGAGACATTGCCTGAAGAATCCAAGAACAAAATCCTTCAGCAAGCGAGGTATCCACACGTGGAGAATTAACCATGGTAATGGAGACACGCAATTCTTTCATGAGGCTGTCAAATGATCTGGACCAATTACCCTTAAGATTGCTAGACAATTCTTTAGAAAGATTTGCAGCTTGAGAATAATTATTATAATATACAGAGGTCACACACAATCCAGAAAACTCCCACTCACATACCAATTGGGGTATCTGCCAGAGTGTATCTATTTGTTTTTGCACTAAGTCAATTCGCTGATTGACTACCATGAGACCTCCCTTAATCTGCCCATTAATCGAGGCTTGTACATCGAGGACTTGTGCAACATTGGCAGATAGATTATTTAATGCGGCAGCATTTTGAATGCCCTGTGAAAGAGCCACACCAGCCGCAGCAGCTAATTTTTCAGAGGAGAGAGGCCACTGAGGAACCCACACTGGCTCCTCTGTCTTCCAGGTGATAGGAATATTGTCAGCGGCCCCTAAAAACCCAATCCTTTTTTATCTCTTTTAGTGGTTGCCATTACTGGATGTATATCCTCCTGAGAATCTTTACCCAATCCTTGCCCAGGCTGCCATCCCATGCGCCACATCATCCGATGTGAGGGCATTGAATATCCACTATTGGTCAATTGAGTGTAGGCAGGTCTCTGGCCCATAAGCTGATAGGTAACTCCAGCACATAAGGTTGGAATTGACCACTATGTCCTTCTTCATCCTTCCAAGAAAGGAGGGCTGCGCTCATATTAGGAGCTTTTGCATACCCCAAGCCCTGCAGGGACTGAGCAGATGCCTGTACCGGCCAGGCGGTAGGCCAATCCTTAGTGGCAATGATGCTACGATCAGCCCCAGTACCTAATAAACCCTGGATTTTCTTGCCATTAACTCTTAATTGTAACATCGTCCAGAGGTAAACTAAAGAATATAGCATCATTACCTGTTGAGCCAAATCCCGGGACACCTTGTCGAGTTGTACATGCAGCAAATGAACTATGGCAACTGGGCAAAGTAAAAGTTGGTTGATGCGATCTCCTGGAGAGATGGCCTTAAGCCCCCCTAGGAGAGGAGGCCATGATTTTAACAACCCCTTCATAATCAGAATCAATAACTCCTGGATGAATGATTAGACCCTTTAAGGCAGAAGAGGATCTCCCCAATAGCAACCCCACTGTTCCTGCTGGTAATGGACCTTTAAAGTCCATAGTGATCAGCTGTACCCCCATCTGTGTTATCAATAAGACTCGGGTGGTGGATAGGAAGTTCGACCCTGCAGATCCTGGGGTTGCCCTTCTTGGTATCTCGGAAAGGCCAGTGTAGTTCTGGGGGCGGGCGCTGTCATGACCCCATATATTTGTGGGCCCTGGGGTTGAGGGCCCCTCTGCACGTTTTTTGGCTGGGTGCCACCATAGCCCTGAGTTAAAGGCTGGCCATGGATGTCCTTGAGCGACCTGTACTCATTGGCCCAGTGATTTCCTTTACAACACCTGGGGCAAATCCTCCTTTATTAGGACATTGCTTCTTCAGGTGTTCTTGCTTACCAAAAGAAAATCAAGCTCCAGGAGATCTTTGTTTTGTTTTAGAATATTGAACTACTCCTGGCACAACAGCTGCTGCCAATCCAGCATTAGATAAAGGTCCTCCTATCTCGTGACATGCTTTCATCCAAGCCTGAAGTCCCTTCACTTTCCATGGGGTAATGGCATTGCAGCATTCATGAGTGCACTGCTCAAAGATTAATTGTTGCACCAGTGGCAGGGCCACATCGGTATCTCCAAAAATCTGACCTGCTGCCTCCATCATTCTGGCCACAAAAATCTGACAATGGCTGGGTAGCCTCTTGAAGAATTTTGGCTGTTCCCAGAAACCTCTCCTTTATATGGGAGAGACTTCCAGGCCTTCTTGGCTATCTGTCTCACCTGATCATACACCTGGATGGGAAAGTTAATCTGATTGTTCAGCCACTGTCCCTGGCCCATGAACATGTCATAAGTCCAAGCAGCCTGGCCATTAGCAACATTCTCCCTGGCTTGTTGTTGTGCCAGTTCAGCGTATATGGACTTCCAGTCTAGATATTGCCCCATAGTCAACCACGCCTTAACTGTGGATTGCCAATCAGAGAGCATCATAACATTCCCAGATATGCACTCAACCAGCGCAAGGGTGAAAGAGGCATTAATGCCATATGTTGAACTGACTCTGCCAAATTGTTTAGGAGCTTGAAGTCGGTCAGTTCATGAGATCTCACTTGATTAGCATCTTCATAGACTGGGAAAGCCATAGCGGCTTCTCTCCATGTATTAGGGCAAAAGGTATGAGATGCTTTGGTGCACTCTGCTGATCCTAGGGATGATGGACCAGCAGACACTTCCGCATAGGGTGGAGGGGCTGTCTGCAACACCCTGTGTCTCACTTCCATGTTCTCCCCCTTTAACTCCTTGTCTTGCTTTTCCTTCTTCTCTTTCTTTTTTCTCCTTTGTTCTACCTTTGCTAGGAGCTCCCGTATAGCTTCTTCTAGATCCTCCATATCTAGCTCACTCTCAGAGCTGCCATCTGTTCCTGAATCCTGCTCCCCCTCTATTCCTTTCAAGCTAGTATACAAGCTCGGTGGTTTGCTAGGAGGCTCTTGAGATTTAACAGAGCGTGGATCAGAGCGGGCCTGTTTAACCTGCTCTAAGGCCTCAGCTGTAGCCTGTATGGCAGGCAGGCAACTCTCACAAGTCAGACAACTGCGGATAAATTTCCACAAATCCCGCATTCCCGTTAAAAAGTTATGAATAGTTTTGCCTTTGAACTTATGCCAACGGAGGTAAAAACAGCTGATTAAAGTTATCAGAACCACTGCCACAAACACCAGAATGACAATTAACGGAGGGATTCCTCCTGGCATGAACATAGTCTGCCGGCTGCTTTTACTTTCACTTTATGATGTCTCCTTCCAAGGACCTAAAAGGGATGAGGCCTCCTTCTGAGGACTTTCTAATGTGGAGCCCAACTTACCGGCCACTTACTAAGCACTAGCTCTGACCCTCAACGGGTTCTGGAACTCCCGGGGACTTGAAAAAAATGGGTGCCCATACTTGCCATCAAATATTCCATGCCGGTTCCCTGACCAGCAGGAAGAAAGACTAGCACACCAGTTCCTTCCAGAGAGAGTTTACTCAGAATGAATGTTTAGTTACAGCTTGATGGGTGTGCCCCCGAATCTCCCTAGAGCAAGACTGATACACCTTTGCTAGGATGGCCCATGATCTGAGATGAAACTTCGCTCTACCATTTGCCAAGCAACATGGCGTGAAATCACACCACTGAGTGATCCAAGCCTTATATGGGCTTGTTTACTCTGGATGGCCAGGCTAGGGCAGCACCGTCTTTAAGGCATGGTCAGCTCTACACACCTAATGAGGGGGGGAGATACATTTCTCTGTGGGTTTAATGACATTGTGTCATTTAAGAAAGCTCAGCCCTAGCTTAGCAATTTGGGAGATTTGAAAATTCTCCTTGTTTCTACCCCATGGAGATTGCATTTTGCTCTTGCTCCTGTGGAAGCATACAGGAAGACTCTTGATGGCAGATGCCTTCATTTAGGTGACGTGATATAATGTTCAGCTATAGCTGAATCTAATAAATACACACTAGAAACATATCCAAGTGGAAAAATGCCCCGATTCTTCTTCCTTATGGAGAACAGATCTTTCCAAGATCAGGAAGAATTGGGGTGAAGAAGAGGGGGAGAGCATCTGCACTGAGGAGCCACAGGGGGGGGGAAACTTTCCAATCAAGCAATGGCACTACAAGTCTGAAATACAAGAAGCAGACTGGATTCCATGGCTGCCAAGGAAGAGCTAGGGCCTCTGGATGCTGGGCTGAACACATGGGAAGGGGGAAGGGGTAACATTTCTAGCACCCATGGTCTATCCCCTGAGAGCACAACAAACTGGGGACTCTGGGTAAAAAGATTTAAGTTTGGGTGTTCAGGAGACATGGGAAGAAAGCATATCACTGCACTAAAACATGTCAGAGTGAATTGTATACTTCGCTCACCTCCTCCTATCTCAAGATATTGCTGAGCCTCTGAAATCACAACAGCTAGAATCCTGTATTTTGGGACTTGAAAAGGAAAGGAGCTCCAGATACAGTATCTCTGAGTAAAGATGCCTGCTGGGGAATATCAATTTGAGAGATTAAAATTGCTTCTAGTGGTTATTCATTATGATCCATAAGCCAGTGTTAACATCGTGTTGAGCCTGAAGTTGAGTGGCTCTTTTGATTTTTAAATTAATCATTTTACTTACATCCCAAATGCTGTCCCTTTCCAAGCTACCCCTCCCACAGTTTTAAACTTATATTAGTCCCCAAATAACTGCACTGAGAGACCAAGTTTTCTTTATTTATTTTATTGAAAATGGTCTTTTGGCACATACTTTTAATCCCAGCACAAAGGAGACAGAGGCAGGCAGATCTATCTCTGTAAGTTCAAGGACAGCCTAAGCTACATGGTGAGAATGGAAGGGGTCACAGAACAACATGAGAGCCTATATAGCACTCCTGTAGGCCTGACTGCCACAGTCACGGACATCTGCTCATGTTCTGAAGGAGATTAGTTTGAATTCTCTTTGGCATCAAAGGCTATGCAAAGCCTGTTTGTGCTGGCCTCTACAGTCAAGTGCCTGGCACCAGGTGTTCAAGAGATGCTGCAGGAAGGAACTGTTTTCCTCGCTGTGAATGTCATCAGATGAATGGAGATCTCCATCTCCTTTTCTTCCTGGTTCCTCCTAGCAGAGTTCAGGGCTGAGTGCATTTCTCAAAGCATGTCGGGACTGTGCATCCATCCAATTAGGCAGTCCAGGAAACAGGTAGTGAATGGCTTCGCTTCCTACAGATGATCATTTTGGACCTTGTAGCTCTTGCTGTCATCATTTCTTTAGCAAGTTAATATGGTTCCTGAGAAGCCAGTGGATCCCAACATGACCTAAATTCATTGTTATGGAAGGCTCTGAGATCTGCTGTCCTGAGTCAAATTTCTGAAGAAATGCTGCCTTAGCACAGGCATAACATTACGTAGCTTTGGCTCACTCTCAAACTCTTCTTTCTATTATAGCCTGGTTCCCTAGACTGTCCAGTCCTCTCCTTGCTTGTTTTACTTTTCATGACTTCCTCTATCTTTTTTTGTAGTTGTTGTTTCTGGTGTTTTTTGTTCTTCTCTCAGAGACCAGGAAGCTCAAGGGTTTATTTTACAGATGTTTTCTGCTAAGTCAGCATCTCCCTAAGTAGCTATGGCTGGCCTTGAAATGAAAACTTGTTTCTCTTTCTTAATACTCAGATTGTGACTGATGAAAGGGGTTAGGTTGCTCCTGGACTAAGATGGCATGCCAGGACTTTTCCAGAAATGTTAGTCAATGGAAATTTGGGTACCGTTAGGGGCACTTTTGAGCTTTTGCAGTCTCTGAATTTTCCTGTACTCTGAATTTTCCTCTTCTCATCTTAAACCACCGGTGCACTTCGGATTGTCCCATATACAGCTGTCTTGCAAGGATCTTCTTTGTGATCTCATTAGGGTACTGAACTTCTTGAAAAACTTGTTCAAGTGTGCCTTGCTGCCAGGGTGTAAGACCTCTACGTATTCGTGGTCGAGTGCGCCGGGGCTGAGGTTGTGGAACTCTGGCAACTATGGTCTCCAATCCTTCCAACTGTAGATGTCTGGGGCTTTGACGGCTCTCTTGGTTTGAGAAGGTGACATCACCACCAAGGTCGTTCAAGCTGACTTCTAGTTTCTTATCACCCTGTTGATTCAGGATACCATGGTGCTCGGGGTTGTCCAGAAAGCTTAGTGCATGTTCTAGGAGAACGCTGTTCTCTTCAGCAGCAAGTACTTGTGGTTGTTGAACTCTGGCATCTAAGGTGTCCAATACCTCCAACTGTAGATGTCTGGGGTTTTGATGACTCTCGTGATTCTAGAAGGCGACATCAACACGAAGGTCATTGAAGCTGACTTCCAGGTTCTTATCAGCCTGTTGGTTCAGGATACCCTGGTACTTGGGGTTTTCCACGAGGCCTGATGCAGGATCGTGGAAAATGCTATTCTCTTCAGAAGCAATTACCTCTTGGTCATCTTTGATTTCCACCTCAATCACAGGTTCCGCCATGTTGAGGATATTGGATGTAGAGTTATCTCTGAGGAGTTCCATTTCTTAAACTCTGCAGAAGAAACCTTCTTTCATAGATGAGGACGTGGTCTGCATAATCCAACAGTCAGTGTCTTTCTTAATCTGAAAAAGCTGACAATCCAGAGCTCCTCAGTGCACCAAGCAGGACTTTTCCACAGTCTCAATCTGGCATACAAATCTGAACAGAATCCTGTTGTACTGTTCTGCAGTCTTTGGTCTTTGGTGAAATCGCAAGGAACTTGGTCCTACTTCCAGTGATGGAACAGCAACCAGCAGGACAATGTAACTTGCCAGCAAGAAGGAAGGCAAGTGGCAGAAAAGCAAACGTTCCTTCCATCAAGTCCTTTTATAGATGCCCAAGGCAAAAGGCCCCGCCCACATTTAGGGAGGGCCTCACACCAAATGGTCAATTACAGAAAACTCCTTGGTATCTGGGCATAGTAGCACACACCTTTAATCCAAGAATTCTGGAAGTAGAAGCAAGGGGATTTCTTTGAGCTCCGTGGGGACTTGTGTATATAGAAAGTTCTAGATGGAAGGAGGGAGGTAGAGAGAGATATGCAAGAGAGACACACACACACACACACACACACACACAGAGAGAGAGAGAGAGAGAGAGAGAGAGAGAGAGAGAGAGAGAGAGAGAGAGAGAGAGAAGAGCTGTGCATGACCTTGTTCAGGAATTTGTTTTTGATTCCAGATGCAATTAAAAGAACGGCCAATAATCCAATCAAAATTTTCTAGATGTAAACTCTTTTAGTGACAGAAGACTTACTTAGCAGGTAACTTTTAGATATTCCTTTCTTCACTTCTTATCTAACTAAATATATAAGTTGAAATTTCTGCCTCAAAATTAAAAACAATTGGAGGAGATACAGTCAAATTAGAAAGAATATTTAGTAACCAGATTTATGGTGAAAATTTGAAGATTCATTTTTGTTTGGATGGGTTTTTTGTTTGTTTGTTTGTTTGTTTGTTTGTTTGGGCTTTGGTTTTCTGAAACAGGGTTTTACTATACAGTTTTGGTTGTCCTGGAACTCACAGGATCTACCTTTCTTCTGACTCCTTAGTGCTGGGATTAAAGGTACACACCATTAACTGACCTTGAAAATTAAGATGTGTTTTTGCACTTTGTTTTGATTTTGAGATAGCCTTTTTTGTGTAGTCCTGGTTGTTCTTAAGCTGGATTTGTAGACCATTCTGGCCAAAAACTCAGAGACCCTACAACCTCTGACTCCAGAGTGCTGGGATTAAAAGCATTTGCTACCACTGCCTGGCTGATGATCAATTCTTTTTTTTTATTCGATGTATTTTTTATTTACATATCAAATGATTTCCCCTTTTCTTGGTCCCCACTCCCCACAAGTCCCATAAGCCCTCTTCCCTCCCCCTGTTCCTCCATCAACTCCTTCCCACTTCCCTGTTCTGGTATTCCCCTATACTGTTGCATTGAGTCTTTCCAGAACCAGGATCCACTCTTCTGTTCTTTTTGGACATCATTTAATATGTGGATTATTTCTTGGGTATTCAAAGTTTTAGGTTATTATCCACTTATCAGTGAGTGCATACCATGACTGACCTTTTGAGACTGGGTTACCTCACTTAGTATGATGTTCTCCAGCTCCATCCATTTGTCTATGAATTTCATGAATTCATTGTTTCTAATGGCTGAATAGTAAGTAGTCCATTATATAAATATACGACATTTTTTTGTATCCATTCCTCTGTTGAGGGACACCTGGGTTGTTTACAGCTTCTGGCTACTACAAATAGGTCTGCTATGAATATAGTGGAGCATGTGTCCTTATTAGATCCTGGGAAATCCTTTGGGTATATGCCCAGGAGTGGTATAACAAGGTCCTCCGGAAGTGCCATGCCCAGTTTTCTGAGGAACCGCCAGATTGATTTCCAAAGTGGTTGCACCATCTTACAATCCGACCAGCAATGGAGCAGCATTCCTCTTTCTCCACATCCTTGACAGCACCTGCTGTCTCCTGAGTTTTTGACCTTAGCCATTCAGACTGGTGTGAGGTGAAATCTCAGCGTTGTTTTGATTTGCATTTCCCTAATGATTAATGATGTTGAACATTTCTTAAGGTGTTTCTCAGCCCTCCAAAGTTCTTCATGTGAAAAATTTTGTTTAGCTCGGTACCCCACATTTTAATGGGGTTATTTTGTTCTTTAGGTTCTATCTTCTTGAATTCTCTGTATATATTAGATATTAGCCCTCTGTCATATTTAGAGCTGGTGAAGATCCTTTCCCAATCTGTTGGTTGACGTTTTGTCCTTTTTACAGTGTCCTTTGCCTTACAGAAACTTTGTAGGTTTATGAGGTCCCATTTGTCAATTCTCGATCTTAGAGCATAAGCTATTGGTGTTCTATTCAGGAACTTTCCCCCTGTGCCCATGTCCCCAAGGGTCTTCCCCAGTTTATTTTCTATTAGTTTCAGTGTGTCAGGTTTTATGTGGAGGTCCTTGATTCATTTGGAGTTGAGCTTAGTACAAGGAGATATGAATGGATCGATTCGCATGTTTTTGCATACTGACCTCCAATTGAACCAGCACCATTTGTTGAAAAGACTATCTTTTTTCCACTGGATGCTTTCAGCTCCTTTGTCCAAGATCAAGTGACCATAGATGTGTGAGTCCATTTCTTCGTCTTCAATCCTATTCCATTGATCTGCTTGCCTGACTTTGTACCAATACCATGTAGTTTTAATCACTATTGCTCTGTAGTAAAATTTGAGGTCTGAGATACTAAATCCCCCTGATGTTCTTTTACTGTTGAGAATAATTTTAGCTATCCTGGGTTTTTTGTTATTCCAGATGAATTTGAGCATTGCTCTTTCTAGCTCTATGAAGAAGTGGGTTGGGATTTTGATGGGTATTGCATTGAAACTGCACATTGCCTTTGGCAATATGACCATTTTAACTATATCAGTCCTGCCAATCCACGAGCAAGAAGATTTTTCCATTTTCTGAGATCTTCTTCTATTTTCTTCTTCAGAGATCTGAAGTTCTTGTCATATAGTTATTTCACTTGTTTGGTTAGAATCACCCCAAGGTACTTTATGCTGTTTGTGGCTATTTTGAAGGGTGTCATTTCTCTAATTTCTTTCTCAGTCTGCTTATACTTTGAGTATATAAAGTCTACTGATTTGCTTGAGTTGATTTTTAGCCAGCCACTTTGCTGAAGTTGTTTATCAGCTGTAGAAGTTCTCTAGTAGAGTTTTTTGGGTTACTTAAGTATACTATCATATCATCTGCAAATAGTGATAGTTTGACTTCTTCCTTTCCAACTTGTATCCATTTGATCTTCTTATGTTGTCTGATTTCTCTAGCAAGGACTTCAAGAACTATATTGGAAAGATAGGGAGAAAGGGGGCAGCCTTGTCTAGTCCCTGATTTTAGTGGGATTGCTTCAAGTTTCTCTCCATTTAGTTTGATGTTGGTTACCGGTTTTCTGTATATTGGTTCTACTATGTTTAGATATGGGCCTTGAATTCCTGTCCTTTCGAAGACTTTTAGCATAAAAGGATGCTGAATTTGGTCAAATGCCTTTTTAGCATCTAATGAAATGATCAGGTGAATTTTTTCTTTGCGTTTGTTTTTGTAGTGGTTTGTATTGATGGATTTCCTTATATTGAACCATCCCTGCATCGCTGGGATGAAGCCTACTCGATCCTGGTGGATGATCATTTTGATTCTTAAAGAACAAAGACACAGTACTTCCAGCCAGGAACAAAAAGATTGAAATCACATCTAATTGCCTTGAAATTTTTAGTACCCTTCTACCTCTGCAGACCTAATATTGGGAGTAAAAGGTAAGCCCGGAGATATAAGCAATGTGTTTTGATTTTAGCAATGTGTTTATGCCAGAGTCATGAACACTTGGGGTGTTCAAGCTATGCTGAAGAGAAGAAATGGATGGGAAGCAGAACCAAGTTCACACAGATTACTCACTCCATGCAGTTACCTGGGCAATGATATCTGCACTCTTGGCATGAACTTGAGCAATGGCTTCCAGCTTTTCCAGGCAGGCGAAGATCTCATTGAGCTAAAACAGAAATAAACAGCATCACAGCATCTTTTAGCATCATGACAAAAATGGCCATTTATTAAAACCAGGACTTAACCTGCCTTAAAATGGACAGAAATATAGTCCAAAGAGTTTTAAGAGGCTTTGTCTCTATAAAAGATTTGTCAGGACTTACATACAGTTTGGACCAGTATCTGAGGAACCTTCTCTCAGGCATCCAGATTGAATGGATGAATTTTTCATTGAGCTTAGACATGGTACACTAGAATTCTTTTCAACAAGTGCTCCAACAGCCCCCAAGGGCCTGGTCAAAGCTAACACAAGTATTCAAACTATTACTCTGAGTCTTTCAAGACAAAATTACCCTTACTCTCCAACAAGTTAAGAGTGCTATTTTCTTGCATTTCCCATGATTGATTCAGGTTTATCAAAACTCATGCACATCCATTATATTTCCTAAAAAAAGGCAAACTGATACAAATATGACTGCCAAGCCAGTGCAACGGGCAGGAAGCCTACCTGATTCTATGAGGCAGACAAATGCACACTTTCACCAGGTTTATAAGAGGTTCAGAGACCAGCTTTCCCTTATTCAAGCACCTTAGGTACCCAACCCATAACCTTCTTTAAAATGTAGTATGTACAGCAAGGTCTTCAATAAACAACCTGGCATAGTGGCCACCCTCAAGCAACCATAGTGGCTCATGTCCCAAAAGCCAGGGTCAACAGCAACAATAGGAAACCCATGCAGACCATCCACACCAGACAGCCTAATGGCTTGTTACCTCAGTGTTGAAAACTTGATATAAATCCTAGTTGGCCGTGTAAACCATGAAGGAATTTACACCTGACAGGCAAGAAAAGGAAAAAAGTCATGAAAAAGTCATGATTAGCTATCAACATAGTCCTCTCATGTTTATCATATATACATAAAAAACCGCACCCACTCCCCCACCCCCCACACTCAGATAGAGAGAGAGACAGAGACAGACACAGAGACAGAGACAGAGACAGAGACAGAAAGACCCTGAGCACATGGCTCAGATGCCTGTCCAATAGAGGTGAAGACATTTGTAATGCTTTTATCCTATCGTGTCCTTTCTTGTCCTGTAAAATCCATAGTTTTTTAGTAGTGTCTTGGCAGAATGGTGTCTCCCTTCTGCAGCTTTATCTAATCCCAATTCCCAGCATTGCCAGAATTTAGAAGAGCAAAATTGATATTGTTTGAGGAAGCAGATACCAAGAAGTTACATTAACATACCAGTTGTGCAAAGACACTAGGGGTTGTAGAACCTGAATGTACCACCACACCACGATCACCTGGGAATGCTTCCCTTTGGGGCATCTGTTCCTCCACCCTTGTAAATTGGAAAATAACACTCACCTCATGAGGAAGTAGTTCACCATGAAAGGAGCCAATGGTCTTTTAGTCCCTGTGAGGCGAGCATATGGTCTCCATGGGGTGGGTTTATTTCACTATTTGGTGAAAGACTGTTATATACTATGCTGCAGGCTGATGTGCCAAAGAGGAGAAAGAATACAATAAAACTAACCTTAAAAACTACTTATGGGCTAGACCTGGTGATGGGATAAGCTTATCATCCTATTAATGGGTTGGCTAAGGCAGGAAGATTACCTTGAATTTTCTTTCTATTACTCGGTGTATCCCATGAGTTTTGCCAGTGGCCTGGGCTACATAAAACTTATCTGGCAACCCAGGAAGGCTTTGCATCAAAATAAAATTAAAGCCAAATCTCTGAAAGCCTTGTATCCTCCATAAAAACTATTTTGTAATTTGTCAAATGTATATACTTATAGAATGTAATATTTTCTGCCATGGAACTTACACTTATCAATAGACACATACACAGCACATGTACACATGCATTCACACATACACAGCACACCTGCACAGTTTTATTCTAACTATATTATTTTCCCACCATTCTCTACAATTTGTTTGAAGAATAAAACAGGTGGTGGTGGCCCAAGCCTACTTTTATCCCAGCACTAAGAAGGCAGAGACAGGCAACAATCTGTGAGTCCAAAGTCAGCCTGATCCACAGAGCAAGATCCAGGACAACCAAGGCTACAGGGAAACCCTATCTCAGAAAGAAAAAATAATCTAGTTTTCCATGTAAGAATATCATGAATTTTATTAGAAAAGTGTGGATACTATGTACTCAGTGTGGCTGTGTGGATAGGAGTGACTCCCATTGGCTGAGTTATTTAAATGGTCATTATGGAGTGACAATGATTGACAGTGATTAAGATGTAGCCTTGTTGGGTTTAGTATGGCCTATTGAAGCAAACTTGTCACAGGTGGTGTGATTTGGAGTTTTCAATTGTAGATTTAGTGTTTTTCTCTCTTCCTCCTGCCTACATATCTAAATGTCTAAGCCTCAGCTACATCTCCAGCCCCATGTCTGTCTGTGTAGTGCCATCCTTCCCAGCATGGGGATAAAGGAGTAAACCGCCAAATCTGTAAGGTGGCCTCAATGACAGGTTTCAGTTTTATAAGAGTTGCTGTGGTCATGGTATGTTCACAGCAAATAACATTGACTAAGAAAATGTTCAACAATTTGGAGAATAACTCTTTCACGTGTGAAGTTTCTAAGCTTTGAATGCAGTTTCTAAATTTCAAATGTAGAAATAAAAATTAGATATAAAACCTGGCTTCAGTCAATTAACAGAGAGTACAGATAGCAATTTGTGACTTGAATCTGTGCCTTGTACTCTCATACCTAAGTCATCAGAATTATAGGAAAAGATCTATTTGATTTTCAACCAAATCAATAAGTAGTTGGGATGGTGGAACTCAGTGTGGGTCATCTCAGGGCAGTTTTCCACAATATTCTCATTTCCAAAAGCCTCCAAATAATTCTTGGAATGACCCAAGTTGTGTAATTTCCTTAAAACAGCTGAATTTTTACTACTATTAAAATTCTCTGTGTGTCAGGCAACAGAGAAGGAGGATGGGTTAATTTTTGTTTTGTGTGCTCAAGGATTGGGCAAGATTTATAGGGTGCAGGAAGGGATAGAAAGGAAGAGGCATCCTTTGAGGGAGCATCCTCTCTCCTCCAACTTAGACACATAATATTTCCCTAAAGTTTTTTGCACAGTGGCAAATCAGAACTAGTGCTTTGAAGCATCCTATCTGCTGCCATTCCTTCAAATGCTTTCCTCTGCACCACACCATCAGCATAGGCTGTTGTTCATCCATCTCTGATATTCTGGATCACCTTACAAAGCTAAGCACATGACACACACTTGCATAACTATGTGTGATCCTGTGGATGTACAGAGTCTAACGAAAAGAACATAAGAAGAGACCAGAAGAATCTATGATGATAAGGGAACCAAAATCATCATTGCAATGATAGGACGGACACACACACACACACACACACACACACAAACTGTATTTTTTATTACTAACTATCAATCTATCCTTGCTCCTTGCATGTCTTAGACTTTCTTAAAGATGTGTCATTATTGCATAATATTAACATTTGGTCTTATAAAACAGATAGAGGTTAGAATCATTTGTTCTCAGATTTGTTAGGAATGTGACCTCAGGAAGGATTAGTACCCTTGCTGCAAGTTCTGCCTTTGCAGTACTGGTATTGATGCATTGTGCTGGGTAGTTTCATGTAAACCTGATTCAAGCTAGAGTCATTTTGGAAGAGGGAACCCAGACAGAGAAAATGTTTCTACTGTAGGCAAACCTGTAATATATTTTTCTTGAATGGTGGCTAATGTGGGAAATCTAGCTCACTGTGGACAGAGTCATCCCTGGGATGATACTTCTTTTTTTTTTTTATTTTATTTTTTTATTCGATATAATTTATTTACGTTTCAAATGATTTCCCCTTTTCTAGCCCCCTCACTCCCCGAAAGTCCCTTAAGTCCCCTTCTCTTCCCCTGTCCTCCCACCCACCCCTTCCCACTTCCCGTTCTGGTTTTGCCGAATACTGTTTCACTGAGTCTTTCCAGAACCAGGGGCCACTCCTCCTTTCTCCTTGTACCTCATTTGATGTGTGTATTATGTTTTGGGTATTCCAGTTTTCTAGGTTAATAACCACTTATTAGTGAGTGCATACCATGATTCACCTTTTGAGTCTGGGTTACCTCACTTAGTATGATATTCTCTAGCTCCATCCATTTGCCTAAGAATTTCATGAATTCATTGTTTCTAATGGCTGAATAGTACTCCATTGTGTAGATATACCACATTTTTTGTATCTACTCTTCTGTTGAGAGATACCTGGGTTCTTTCCAGCATCTGGCAATTATAAATAGGGCTGCTGTGAACATAGTAGAGCACGTATCCTTATTACAAGGTGGGGAATCCTCTGGGTATAAGCCCAGGTGTGGTATAGCAGGATCTTCAGGAAGTGAGGTGCCCAGTTTTTGGGGGAACCGCCAGACTGATTTCCAGAGTGGTTGTACCAATTTGCAGCCCCACCAGCAGTGGAGGAGTGGTCCTCTTTCTCCACACCCTCTCCAACACCTGCTGTCTCCTGAATTTTTAATCTTAGCCATTCTGACTTGTGTAAGATGAAATCTCAGGGTTGTTTTGATTTGCATTTCCCTAATGGCTAATGAAGTTGAGCATTTTTTAAGATGCTTCTCCACCATCCAAAGTTCTTCAGGTGTGAATTCTTTGTTTAACTCTTTACCCCATTTTTTAATAGGGTTGTTCGGTTTTCTGGAGTCTAACTTCTTGAGTTCTTTATATATATTGGATATTAGCCCTCTATCTGATGTAGGATTGGTAAAGATCTTTTCCCAATTTGTTGGTTGCCAATTTGTCCTCTTGATGGTGTCCTTTGCCTTACAGAAACTTTGTAATTTTATGAGGTCCCATTTGTCAATTCTTGCTCTTAGAGCATACGCTATTGGTGTTCTGTTCAGAAACTTTCTCCCTGTACCGATGTCCTCAAGGGTCTTCCCCAGTTTCTTTTCTATTAGCTTCAGAGTGTCTGGCTTTATGTCAAGGTCCTTGATCCATTTGGATTTGAGCTTAGTACAAGGAGACAAGGATGGATCAATTCGCATTCTTCTGCATGCTGCCCTCCAGTTGAACCAGCACCATTTGTTGAAAAGGTTATCTTTTTCCATTGGATGTTTTCAGCCTCTTTGTCGAGGATCAAGTGGCCATAGGTGTGTGGGTTCATTTCTGGATCTTCAATCCTGTTCCATTGATCCTCCTGCCTGTCACTGTACCAATACCATGAAGTTTTTAACACTATTGCTCTGTAGTATTGCTTGAGGTCAGGGATACTGATTCCCTCAGATTTTCTTTTGTTGCTGAGAATAGTTTGTGACCCAATAAGTGACCCAAAAAACTCCACTAGAGAGCTCCTACAGATGATAAACAACTTCAGCAAAGTGGCCGGTTATAAAATCAACACAAGCAAATCAGTGGCCTTCCTATACTCAAAGGATAAGCAAGCTGAGAAAGAAATTAGGGAAATGACCCCCTTCACAATAGCCCCAAACAGTATAAAGTATCTTGGTGTGACTCTTACCAAACATGTGAAAGATCTGTATGACAAGAACTTCAAGACTCTGTAGAAGGAAATGGAAGAAGACCTCAAAAAATGGGAAAACCTCCCATGCTCATGGATCGGTAGAATCAATATAGTTAAAATGGCCATTTTGCCAAAAGCAATATATAGATTCAATGCAATACCCATCAAAATCCCAACTCAATTCTTCACAGAGTTAGAAAGAGCAATTATCAAATTCATCTGGAACAACAAAAAACCCGGGATGATACTTCTATGTGCTGTAAGAGGCAGACCGAGCAAGCCATGAGGAGCAAGCCAGTAAGAGGTGCTTCTTCAAGGTCTGTACTTCAACTCTGACCTCCAGGTTCCTGTCCTGCATGAGTTCATGTCCTGCCTCCCTTCAGTGACATGCTACCAGCGGTAAGATGTAAGAAACCCTTTAGTCCTTGATTTGCTTTTTGTCATGGTTTTTAATCATATCAATAATTAACTCAAATGCCCATGAAGGTGGAAAGCATTCTCTTTTCTACAGATCTGTTGCCTATTAAATGTCACCCCAGGCAGTTATCCTGACTTCTTGTGTTTTTCTTTTTTTTTTTTTCTATTTATTTATTTATTTATTTATTTATTTATTTATTTATTTATTTATTTATTTATTTTGGCTTTAAAAACAGCTTTTATTTAGCAAGGAAGTTACAACTGACTGTGTACATGTCCTTTTTTTTTTTGCTTTGGAGTATCTGATCTTGTCTCAGCTGTACTTGATCTGGGGAAATGTCTGTCTCCGTGTGCTTGCTTGTAAAGTCTTAGATGTGATGATCTTTAAATCCGTGAGCTCATAAATAATCTTCTTCAACTCTGGAACAAGAAAGAGACAGGGCAGTGGGGTTTTAATTCTAAGAAATTTATGACAAGGACCCTGCTAATACAACACAGGCTTCACAATACATAAGTAAACCAGCCATTCTGTTCACTCTTACAAAGAAAAATGGCTCAAAAATACGTTATGCATTCTTTTTTTTCTTTTTTTTAATATTTTTATTTTCTATATTCTTTGTTTACATTCCAAATGATTTCCCCTTTAAAGGATCCCCCTCCCCATATGTCCCATAAACCTTCTTTTCTCCATCCCTTCTCCAATCAACTCCCTCCTTTTTCTTTTTCCTTATATTCTCTTCCAATGCTAGATCAACCCTTACCAGGATCAGGACCCTCTCCATACTTCTTCATGGGAGTCATTTGTTATGTGATTTGTGCCGTGGGTTTTCAGGGCTTCTGGGCTAATTAATATCCACTTATCAGAGATTGCATTCCATGTGTATTTTTTGTGCTTGGGTTACCTCGCTTAGGATGATATTTTCTAGTTCAAACCATTTGCCTAAAAATTTTGTGAATTCATTGTTTCTAATTGCTGAGTAGTATTCCATTGTGTAAATATACCATATTTTCTGTATCCATTCCTCCTTTGAGGGGCATCTGGGTTCTTTCCAGCTTCTGGCTATTATAAATAAGGCTGCTAAGAACATAATGGAGCATGTGTCTTTATTGCATGCTGGGGAATCCTTTGGGTATATGCCCAGGAGAGGTATAGCAGGGTCCTCTGGAAGTCTCATGTCCAGTTTTCTGAGGAACCTCCAGACTGATTTCCACAGTGGTTGTACCATCTTGCAGCCCTACCAGCAGTGGAGGAGTGTTCCTCTTTCTCCACATCCTCACCAACACCTGCTGTCTCCTGAGTTTTTGATCCTAGCCATTCTGACTGGTGTAAGGTGAAATCTCAGGGTTATTTTGATCTGCATTTCCCTAATGACTAATGATGTTGAGCACTATTTAAGGTGCCTCTCGGCCATCCGAATTTCTTCAGGTGAAAATTCTTTGTTTAGATCTGTACCCCATTTTAATAGCGTTATTTGGTTCCCTGGGGTCAAACTTCTTGAGTTCTTTGTATATATTGGATATTAGCCCTCTATCAGATGTGGGGTTGGTGAATATCCTTTCCCAATTTGATGAGATAGTTTTAGCTATCATGGGTTTCTTGTTTTTCCAGATGAATTTGAGAATTGCTTTTTTTTAACTCTGTGAAGAACTGAGTTGGGATTTTGTCGGGGATTTCATTGAATCTGTAGATCGCTTTTGGCAAGATGGCCATTTTAACTATATTAATCCTGACAATCCAGGAGCATGGCAGATTTTTGCATTTTCTGAGGTCTTCTTCAATTTCCTTCTTCAGAGACCTGAAGTTCTTGTCATATAGATCTTTCACTTGTTTGTTTAGAGTCACACCAAGATACTTTATATTGTTTGTGGCTATTTTGAAGGGTGATATTTCCCTAACTTCTTTCTCAGCCTGCTTATCCTTTGAGTATAGGAAGGAAACTGATTTGCTTGAGTTGATTTTATAACCGGCCACTCTGTGGAAGTTGTTTATCAGCTGTAGGAGTCCTCTAGTGGAGGTTTTCGGGTCACTTCAGTAGACTATCATGTCATCTGCAAATAGTGATAATTTGACTTCTTCCTTTCCAATTTGTATTCCCTTGTCCTCCTTATGTTGTCTAATTGCTCTAGCTAGAACTTCAAGTTCCATATTGAAAAGATATGGAGAGAGGACAGTCTTGTCTATTCCCTGATTTTAGTGTTATTGCTTCAAGTTTCTTTCCATTAAGTTTGATGTTGACTACCGGTTTTCTGTATATTGCTTTAACGATGTTTAGGTATGGGCCTTGGATTCCTGTTCTTTCCAAGACTTTTAGCATGAAAGGATGCTGGATTTTGTCAAATGCATTTTCTGCATCTAATGAGATGATCATATGATTTTTTTTTTTAGTTTGTTTATGTAGTGGATTGCATTGTTGGATTTCCTTATATTGAACCATTCCTGCATCCCTGGGATGAACCCTACTTGATCGTGGTGGATGATCGTTTCGATGTGTTCTTGGATTCGGTTTGCAAGAATTTTATTAAGTTTTTTTGCATCAATATTCATAAGAGAAATTGGCCTGAAGTTCTCTTTCTTTGTTGGACCTTAGTGTGGTTTTGGAATCAGCGTAATTGCGGCTTCATATTACGAGTTGGGTAGAGTTCCTTCTGTTTCTATTTTGTGGAATAGTTTGAAGAGTATTGGTGTTAGGTTTTCTATGAATGTCTGATAGAACTCTACACTGTAGCCATCTGGTCCCGTGCTTTTTTGTTTGGGAGACTTTCTATGACCCTTTTTAATTCTTCGGGTGTTATAGGACTGTTTAGTTGATCTACTTGATCCTGATTTAGTTTTGGTGTCAGATATCTGTGTAGGAAACTGTCCATTTCCTCCAGATTCTCCAGTTGTGTCGAGTATAGGCTTTTGTAGTAGGATCTAATGATTTTATGAATTTCCTCAGTTTCTGTTGTTATATCTCGCTTTTCATTTATAAGTTTGTTAATCTGGATACTGTTTCTATGTCGATTGGTTAGTCTGGCTAAGGGTTTATCTATCTTGTTGATTTTCTCAAAGAACCAGCTCCTGGTTTTGTTGATTCCTTGTATGGCTCTCTTTGTTTCTACTTGATTGATTTCGGCCCTGAGTTTGATGATTTCCTGCTTTCTACTCCTCCTGGGTGAAATTGCTTCTTTTTGTTCCTGGGCTTTCAGGTGTGTCATTAAGCTGTTAGTGTGTGCTCTCTCCATTTTCCTTTTGGAGGCACTCAGGGCTATGAGTTTTCCTCTTAGCACTGCTTTCAATGTGTCCCATAGATTTGGGCATGTTGAGTCTTCATTTTCATTAAGTTCTAAAAAGTCTTTAATTTCTTTCTTTATTTCTTCCTTGACCAAGGTATCATTGAGTAGGATATTGTTCAGTTTCCACGTGTATGTGGGTTTTCTCTTGTTTTTGTTGCTATTGAAGACCACTTATACTCCATAGTGATCTGATAGGAGGCATGGGATTAGTTTGATCTTCTTATATTTGTTGAGGTCTGTCTTGTGACCAATTATATGGCCGATTTTGGAGAAGGTACCATGAGGTGCTGAGAAAAAGGTATATTCTTTTGCTTTAGGATAGATTGTTCTATATATATCTGTTAAATCTAATTGGTCCAAAGCTTAAATTAGTTTTATTGTTTGCCTGTTTAGTTTCTGTTTTCCTGATCAGTCCATTGAGCAAAGTGTAGTGTTGAAGTCACCCACAATTATTGTGTTAGGTGCATTGTGTGCTTTGAGCTTTCATAAACTGTCTTTTATAAATGAGGGTGCCCTTGCATTTGGAGCATATATGTTCAGGATTGAGAGTTCTTCTTGTTGTATTTTTCTTTTGACCAGCAAGAAGTGTCCCTAAGAGTCTCTTTTGATGACTTTGGGTTGAAAGTCAATTTTATCTGATATTAAAATGGCTACTCCAGCTTGTTTCCTGAGACCATTTGCTTGTAAAATTGTCTTGCAGCCTTTTACTCTAAGGTAATGTTTGTCTTTGACCCTGAGGTGTGTTTCCTGTATGCAGCAAAATGTAGGGTCCTGTTAACGTATCCAGTCGGTTAGTCTATGTCTTTTTGTTTTTTGGATTTGTATTTTTTCGAGACAGGGTTTCTCTGTGTAGCCCTGGCTGTCCTGGAACTCACTCTGTAGACCAGGCTGGCCTCGAACTCAGATCCACCTGCCTCTGCCTCCCAGAGTGCTAGGATTACAGGCGTGGGCCACCACCACCCGGCTACTCTATTTTTTTTTTAATTGGGGCATTGAGTCCATTGATGTTAAGAGATATTAAGGAATAGTGATTGTTACTTCCTGTCATTTATGATGTTAATTTTTTTACATTTGATTCGTTAACTTGTTTTGGGTTTGATGAAAGGTTACTATCTCCAGGGTGAAGTTTCCCTCCTTGTATTGTTGTTTTCCTCCCATTATCCTTTGTAGGGCTGGGTTTGTGGATAGATATTGGGTAAACTTGCTTTTGTCATGGAATATCTTAGTTTCTCCATCTATGGTGATTGAGAGTTTTGCTGGATATCGTAGTTTTGGCTGGCATTTGTGTTCTCTTAGAGTCTGCATGAGATCTGCCCAGGATCTTCTAGCCTTCATAGTCTCAGGTGAAAAGTCTGCTGTGAATCTAATAGGTCTTCCTTTATATGTTACTTGGCCTTTTTCTCTTACTGCCTTTAATATTCTTTCTTTGTTTAGTACATTTGATGTTTTGATTATGTGACGGGAAGTATTTCTGTTCTGCTCCAGTCTGTTTGGCATTCTGTAGGCTTCTTGTATATTCATGGGCATCTCTCTCTTTAAGTTAGGGAAGTTTTCTTCCATAATTTTATTGAAGATATTTGCTGGCCCTTTAAGTTGTAAATCTTCACTCTCATGTGTTCCTATAATCCTTAGGTTTGGTCTTCTCATTGTGTCCTGGATTTCCTGGATATTTTAGGTTACAAGCTTTTTGCATTTTGCATTTTCTTTAATTGTTGAGTCCATGGTTTCTATGGTATCTTCAGCATCTGAGATTCTTTCTTCTATCTCTTGTATTCTGTTCTTGATATTTGCATCTATGTCCCCTGATTTCTTCCCAAGGCTTTCTATCTCCAAAGTTTTCTCCCTTTGAGTTTTCTTAGTTGTTTCTACTTCTGATTTTAGATCCTGGATGGTTTTGCTTAGCTCCTTCACTTGCTTGTTTGTGCTTTCCTCTAATTCTTTAAGAGATTTTTCTGTTTCCTCTTTCATGACCTTAGCCTGCTGACTAAAGTTCTCGTGTATTTCATTAAGTGGTTTTTGTCTTTCCTCCTTATTGGCTGTTGTATTCTCCTGAATTTCTTTCAATGATTTTTTTGTGTTTCCCTTGCAAGGGCTTCTAACTTTTGATCCATTTTCTCTTGAATTTCTTTAAGTATGTCCTTCATGTGTTAATGTACCAGCATCATGACCAGTAATTTTAAATCCAAGTCTTGTTTTACTGGTGTGATGGGGTATCCAGGACATGATGTTAAAGGAGAATTGGGTTCAGATGTTCCCATATTGCCTTGATTTCTGTTAGTGACATTCCTGCGTTTGCCTTTTGCCATCTAGTTCTCACTGGTGTTAGTTGGTCTTGTCAATGCTGGACTCACCAGTGCAAGCTGCCTCTTCCCAGGTGGCCTCTGGTGCACAGCTTACCTCCTGCACTGCCTGGAGACAGGGTGCTGTTTCCCAGGCTGTTCAGATCCCGAAGCAGACACCTGAAGGCTCCTCCTGGGGGCCCCGCTGGATTCACGAGGGCACATTGATTACTCCCAGCTGGCCTCCCAGAAGCCCCTATTGCCTCTTGCAGGACCTGGAGATGTGGTGTTGCCACCCAGG
Source organism: Apodemus sylvaticus (assembly GCF_947179515.1). Taxonomy (NCBI): domain Eukaryota; kingdom Metazoa; phylum Chordata; class Mammalia; order Rodentia; family Muridae; genus Apodemus; species Apodemus sylvaticus. Next base: position 60,958,210 of record NC_067484.1, on the reverse strand, counting down.
CTGATCTGGATCTGGAAGCAGAGCGATCTGAGGGCTCCCGCCAGAGGCCTCAGGACTGGAATGTAAGCTCTGTGCCACTGGAGCAAGCTGTGTGCTCCTAGACTGCCTCCGGGTGCACACCAGGTCTCCCGCACTTCCTGGAGACAGAGTGCTGTGGCCCAGGCTGTTCAGATCCCAACGCAGACCCCTGAATGCTCCTGCCGGGGCCTGCTGGGTTCACCAGAGCACACTAGAAGCAGATACCTAAAGGCTCCCACAGGTGACCGCTGGATTCCTTCCTGCGTTTTTCATCTGAATAGTGACTATTTATCTCATTAAGATCCTACAAAAAGTAAAATTTCATAAAAAGAAAGTGCCTGGAACAAGGTAAAAGCCCCCCAGTCATCCATCATGTTTTAGTTACCAGACTCCAATCAAGAGTAATGACTCACATGCATGGGAAGTTGTGGGAGGTGCAGACAAGGCAGCAGAGAGAAAAGGCTGGTGAACTTGCTTTGGCTCACCTTTTGCTTTGCTGAGGTTCTTCACTTCCTGCTAGACACTGTCATTCCAGTGTGTGATGTCCACATCACGCTATGCAAAGCATAGTTGCAGCAGCTGTTAGCATCAGCCCACTTATGCCACTTTTCATAGGCCTCTGTCAGGTTAGATTCAGGTTCATGCACCATATGGTCAACTGAAGAGAGAGGGAAAAATGTGTGACTCAGACACAGCTTGGTCTCCCTGCCTCATTCCTGTTCCTTCCTGCTTAGTTGACTCCAGGATTTGGAACAAATTGCTAGCTTTCTGAAACCTAGGCTTTCTTTTCTTAAAAATGGGTGTTAAGTAAATAGGGAACATATTCTGACATTATTTTCCATCTAAGTTTGCCATTTGACTAAGTGAATAATGCATATATAAGGTGCTTCACAGATACCTGTTGCATGCTAAGTGTTCTGTAAGTTTTAATACCACTATTCTCTGCATCCTGCTGATACATATTTTTATATAATTGTGGGTGTATCTGCATCTATTTGTGTCAGCTGCTGGGTGGAGCACCTCAGAGGACAGCCATGTTAGTCTTCTGTCTTAAGCATACCTGGGTATCATTAATAGTGTTGGAGATTGGTGCTTGCCGGTGGGATGGGTCTTAAGTTGGGCTGGTTATTTGTTGTCCTTTCCCTCAGTCTCTGCTCCATCCTCCATCCCTACATTTCTTGTGGACAGGATACATTTTGTGTCTAGAGTTTGGTGGGTGGGTTTGTGTCCCTATCACTCTATTGGAACTATTGTGAGAGGGTGTGACCAGCAGGCGGGCAGTGACCAGTGTATAAAGTGAATACGTTATTTTATGAGGCCCCATTTGTCAATTCTTGCTCTTAGAGCATACGCTATTGGTGTTCTGTTCAGAAACGTTCTCTCTGTACCGATGTCCTCAAGGGTCTTCCCCAGTTTCTTTTCTATTAGCTTCAGAGTGTCTGGCTTTATGTGGAGGTCCTTGATCCATTTGGATTTGAGCTTAGTACAAGGAGACAAGGATGGATCAATTCGCATTCTTCTGCATGCTGACCTCCAGTTGAACCAGCACCATTTGTTGAAAAGGCTATCTTTTTTCCATTGGATGTTTTCAGCCTCTTTGTCGAGGATCAAGTGGCCATAGGTGTGTGGGTTCATTTCTGGATCTTCAATCCTGTTCCATTGATCCTCCTGCCTGTCACTGTACCAATACCATGCAATTTTTAACACTATTGCTCTGTAGTATTGCTTGAGGTCAGGGATACTGATTCCCCCAGATTTTCTTTTGTTGCTGAGAATAGTTTTAGATATCCTGGGTTTTTTGTTGTTCCAGATGAATTTGATAATTGCTCTTTCTAACTCTGTGAAGAATTGAGTTGGGATTTTGATGGGTATTGCATTGAATCTGTATAGTGCTTTAGGCAAAATGGCCATTTTAACTATATTGATTCTACCGATCCATGAGCATAGGAGGTTTTCCCATTTTTTGAGGTCTTCTTCCATTTCCTTCTTCAGAGTCTTGAAGTTCTTGTCATACAGATCTTTAACATGTTTGGTAAGAGTCACCCCAAGATACTTTATACTGTTTGTGGTTATGTAAGGCAAAGGACACCATCAAGAGGACAAATCGGCAACCAACAAATTGGGAAAAGATCTTCACCAATCCTACATCAGATAGAGGGCTAATATCCAATATATATAAAGAACTCAAGAAATTAGACTCCAGAAAATCAAACAACCCTATTAAAAAATGGGGTACAGAGTTAAACAAAGAATTCTCACCTGAAGAACTTCGGATGGCGGAGAAGCATCTTAAAAAATGCTCAACTTCATTAGTCATTAGGGAAATGCAAATCAAAACAACCCTAAGATTTCATCTTACACCAGTCAGAATGGCTAAGATTAAAAACTCAGGAGACAGCAGGTGTTGGAGAGGGTGTGGAGAAAGAGGAACACTCCTCCACTGCTGGTGGGGTTGCAAATTGGTACAACCACTCTGGAAATCAGTCTGGCGGTTCCCCCGAAAACTGGGCACCTTACTTCCAGAAGATCCTGCTATACCACTCCTGGGCATATACCCAGAAGACTCCCGACCATGTAATAAGGATACATGTTCTACTATGTTCATAGTAGCCCTATTTGTAATTGCCAGATGCTGGAAAGAACCCAGGTATCCCTCAACAGAAGAGTGGATGCAAAAAATGTGGTATATCTACACAATGGAGTACTATTCAGCCATTAGAAACAATGAATTCATGAAATTCTTAGGCAAATGGATGGAGCTAGAGAATATCATACTAAGTGAGGTAACCCAGACTCAAAAGGTGAATCATGGTATGCACTTACTTATAAGTGGATATTAACCTAGAAAACTGGAATACCCAAAACATAATCCACACATCAAATGAGGTACAAGAAGAAAGGAGGAGTGGCCCCTGGTTCTGGAAAGACTCAGTGAAACAGTATTCAGCAAAACCAGAACGGGGAAGTGGGAAGTGGTGGGTGGGAGGACAGGGAAAGAGAAGGGGGCTTGTGGGACTTTCGGGGAGTGGGGGGGCTAGAAAAGGGGAGATCATTTGAAATGTAAATAAATTATATCGAATAATTTAAAAAAAGTGAATACGTTAACAAAAAACTAAAACAATAATGGAGTTGTATTGTCAGTTTTGTTTGTCAACTTGATAGAGGCTGGAGTTATCACAGAGAAAGGAGTCTCAGTTGAGGAAATGTCTCCATGAGATAATATTAGTATGGTTGCTCATCAGCTGTAAGGCATTTTCTCAATTAGTCATCAATGGTGGGAGGGCCAATTGTTGGTGGTGCTGTCCCTGGGCTGGTAGTCTTGGACTCTATAAGAAAGCAAGCTGAGCAAGTCAGGAGAACTATCCAGTAAGTCACATCCCTCCAAGAACTTTACATTAGCTCTTGCTTCCTGACCTGCTTGACTTCCAGCCCTGACTTGCTTTGGTGATGAACAACAGTGTGAAGTGTTAGATGAATAAAGCTAGCCAGGCAGTCCTGGCACAAATCTTTAATCCCAGCACTTGGGAGGCACAGGCAGGTGGATTTCTGAGTTTGAGGCCAGCCTGCTCGAAAATCATTTCCAGGACAACTAGGGTTATAAGGCAAACTCTAGTTCAAAAAACCAAAATAATAACAGCAACAGCAACAACAGCTATCTAGAGAGAAAAAGCTGTTTGGTAATCTCGAAACTGAGCAAATTTAAAAAAAAAAAAAACAAACAAAAAAAAAAAAAAAAACAAAAAAACAAGCAGTCTCCCAGCTGCCTTGAGCCAAACAGGTCATCAGCTTGGACAGCTGATTTGAGTTTGTTTTCAACCGTTGACACACACCCCTTCTCTTAGAACCCTTCTTTAAGCCAAGGTTGGTCCTTGGCAGTTATAGATGACACTAATTATTTTAGAAAATTTTGTGGTTGTTTAAGCATTTATTCTAGCATAGAATTCTCCACTATATACTTTATTTGGATCAGAGCGTTAGACTTCCATTGGACACTCAGTTTAGAACACTTAATGGGTATCTGCGTATTTGGTCCACTTGTCTGGCCTTCCTAGGAATAAAAATGCTTGTATATCATTGGCAGCTGCTTGAACCTAATCCAGACCAAAGCTTTTTTCACTTGACCGACATTCAGAATTTCCCATACATGAGTGAAATCAACTGGGACACAGTCCTGCAGAAGAGGCTCATTCTAGGCTTTGTTCAACGGTGAGTCAAGACTTACAAGTCTAAAACGTTCCCACATTCTTTTCCCATTACTCTGTGCACAAGTCCACCCTGGGTCGCACTTGATGAGTACACCAGTAAAATAACACGCTGATGCTAGCTTTACAGAGAAGAAAATGGAGGCATATGTAGGGTAAGTTGAAAACTCTAAGTCACATGATTGGCAAGTCACTAAGCAGGATGTCAACATATGAACTTCTAGGCTTTAGCCACACATTTTTCTATAAGTGGTTCTAGTTTTCCTAATAGTCATTTTCAGAAATATTCTCATAGAAATAGAAGTTTCCTTATTGCAATGAGGTACTCTTTAATGTCCATTGAAATCTATGATTTGGTTAATGGTAAAACTCCAGGATCATTCCTCCTCTTTGGTTAGTTTTATTGTACTGATCCATAGTTTTCCAGACTAATAGTAAAATTAATAATAATATAAATAAATTAATAAAAGTTAAAAAAACTAATAGTGACAGAGAAATAATTTCCGTTAGTTCAGTACCCAATCAAGGGATATTGTGTCTCATGGAATATTGGTGGGTAAGTGTTAGGTTGGAGCCCTACTGAAGCTCCTCTCTCTTTTTCTTTCCTTGGTATTTAAATTACACTACAAGATATAGGAATATTGGCAAGAGCAATGTGCTCTGCAGAGGCGTATAGAGAGAAATAGGGGGTTTCTCTTCACGTCCAAGCAAGGCACTTGTCCTGGTGACATGGGCAACTGGCTGTTTCAATAAACAGCTGGAAAAGGTGCATTGTTAATGTGTCAGATGAAAGCCTTGTGAAAGTTGGAACAATGTGGTGGCATTCAAGTATGTCAGTGTCTACTCTAGTGAGTAAGAGGAAAGTGAGGTGACTATGGGGTCCCTTGGTGCCACCTGCCACAGACAACACCTTCCTTCTTTTAGCTGCTCTTCACACCCTAAGAGAACATCCGCCTTATAGATCTTGGCCCTTTCTGTAAATCTGACTCTTTGCAGAATTTATGAAGTTTCAAATTCTTGGCCTCACATTCAGAAATCCTGATATTGAAACCTGGTTGTGGAACTTGGATGGTGACCAAGCAATGGCCATGATTCTGGTCTACTGAGAAACCCAGAATTTCAAACCTTAGCAATATTGTTTCAATATTGTCTGCTTCATTGCACACCTAGGTATAGTTAGATATTTGTAAAATTAACTAAACTATACTATCAAAGAATGTAACAATAAATGCTGCCATTAAATGCTATAAATTCTGAGAGAGAGAGAGAGAGAGAGAGAGAGAGAGAGAGAGAGAGAGAGAGAGAGAGAGAGAACCTGTTATTATTCTTGGGCTACCCCATCAAGACTATTCATTACTCTCTGTGTTAGGCTTCTATGTCTTAGGAATGATACAGGGATCTGAGGACTGAGCCCTGCTTTCCTTCTTACAGAGAGGCAGGCTCAATTGTGATCCCACTTTGAACTGGAAGAAGTGATTTTGGAGTCCAAAACTCTTCACAAAAAAAAAGAGGCTCCTGGAAAAAAAAGAGTAGGAAATGAGGAAAAGTGACTCCATTCAGGTAGATAGGCTCCCAACCAAGCTAAGGGAAGAGCAGTTCATTTCAGAGCTCCTAAGGCAGTACATCTTAGAAGCTTGCCCCTGTATGATGCTGGGGGCTTATAATAAGAAGGGAGGCATAGCAACAGAGGCCATTAGGTTATTTGTCTTCACCCCTGTGATGCAGCAACAAGCAGCAAGCAGAAGACAGTTTCCCAGGATTTAAAAGATATTGTCACAATTTCCCATCTGCAAGGTGTGGTACAGGTTTCTGAAGGTACATGTGCAGGATTCCTCTCAGAGACACAATGGGCAGAATAACCCCTACAGTATTAGCAGTGAAATTGCAATTTATCTGCACCTACTCATGGAAGTTATCTGTGATTACACACACACACACACACACACACACACACACACACAATATGTATGTCTATATTCTAGAGTTCCATAAACATTGTACCTAATTCTGATAACGCAATTATCCAGGGTTGAGAACTATCTTAGTTAGGCTTTTAGGGCTGTGAACAGACACCATGACCAAGGCAATGCTTATAAGGACAACATTTTATTGGGGCTTGCTTACAGGTTCAGAGGTTCAGTCCATTATCATCAAAGCGGGAACATGGCAGCACCCAGGCAGGCATGGGGCTGGAGGAGCTGAGAGTTCTACATCTTCTTTTGAAGGCTGCTTTCAGAATTCACACTTCTGGGCAGCTAGGATGAGGGTCACAGCACACCCCCACATTGACATACCTACTGCAAAAGGGCCACAATTTCTAGTCGTGCCACTCCCTTTGCCAATTAATTTGGCCAAGCATATATATATATATGTCGGACACTTTGTGCATCTGGAAACAGGTATTCCTCTATACATGGTGCTCACTGAATGCTCTATGGTGTATGTGACATTTGAGTTCCCCATGCGTCAAGTAAGTGTGCCGCTGATTCTTTGTCATGTTCCCCTTGAAGACATGCCTTCTTCAAGTGCATCTTGATGCTGTTCTGAAATAATTTATTATTTTCAACAGAGAAAAGTAAGTAACTCTGGGCTGTAGACCAGTGACTTAAAATGATATCATATAGGCAGATTTTGTTTGCAGGGATTTCATATATGTTATAGACCAAAGTCTGCCACAAGATAACCAGGATTCTTTGGTCCAGGAAGGCACAGGTCCAGGGTGATGACAAACTGACAGGATCACAGAAGCAGTGTGAAATAAGAATGTATATTTTTGGATGTCTCCTAGTCCAGTCTGAAGGACTTTCCTCACCAGGATGAAGGGGCTTAAAAGGGGGGGAGTATAGATGGTTAGGTTAGTGTGGCTAGGAGGCATGGGGGAAGGTGTCCAGGCAGGCACTTGCCTGGGCAACTCTGCCCATGAGGAACCACAGACACACATACATGGTATAGAATAGAGTTTATTCAGAATGGGGGATGGGAGTTAGTGGTAGAGAGATAGGGGGGAGAGAGGGAGAGAGAGAGAGAGACAGAGAGGAGAGAGAGTGTGGAGGCCGGCCATGACCACGTGGAGGGGGGAAGAGCCTAAGGGGCAGAGAGGTGAGAGAGTGTGGGAGAGCAGAAAGCAAAGAGAGAGAGGAGGAGCAAGTAGCCCCTCTTATAGTGGGCCAGATCTCTGGGGCGTGGCATACCTGGCTATTGCCAGGTAGGTGTGGGGTGGAGCTTAGACAAAACCCCAACATACCCCAAGGTTTGGTTAATTAATAAAAGAAAAAGAAGAAAGAAAAGAAGTGACGGTGAATACAGTGAAGCAGGAATAGGGTCGTTGTTGAGATCTGGCTGCTTCATGCTGACATTGGGGCGACGTGTCTCTGCGGAACCTAGAGAAAAGGGTATGGGGGGTGATTGTCCAGTCTCAGGAGGACAGGCGACTTCTTTGCTGTCCAGGGTTTGTAGAGCCATTTGAAGATAGATCAGGATAACAGGTCCAGTAGAAGCTGTCTGCATTTGGAGAAGCTGAGAGGAGATTGGAGCATCTGATGGTTGCTTCTCTGGAGCTGTCCTGGATATGGCAAGGGCCTGGACTTAACAAGATGCTGGAACACATTAGTATAGTTAGGGAATAAGACTAAGTACATTTGGGAGAAAGGAAAATTTTCTTAAGATGTACAATTGAAAGCCAGGGGAATCCCACATTTGGAAAGGTAGTAAAGTGGGAACTTGGGCAGATGTACTTATCTGGATGGAGCCTACTTGGTCCATGAGCAGTAGATCTGGGTAGGTTTCCTGTAGCTAACAAGTTTATTAAAGAGATAACAACATGAGTTAACCACATGAACAGTCTTTAAGATGAGCCTTTGTGGATCAGAAGGAATAGAATTGAAGGTTGGGACAGTGACAGAGCAAAAGGGGAAATATGAAGCATTTAATGGAAACAGAGTTTAGGTAAGGAGATAACTGTCTAGCTGTCAATGTAGTCAGAAGTCTGAGGAATAAACAATAACTTAGCAGTTATATTATTAAAGAATGACAGATTCCAGTAGCCAGCAGTTCTTTGTGGTCTCTATTCTCCATGGCGGCTTTGGTTGTCAGTCTGGCTTTCAAGCACAGAAGATGCACAGCTTTGTCTGTGGAATGGATACCCATGACATGAGAAATGGCTTACTTTTGTTTAGCTAAGTCATTTGACACAAGGTATCCAGTTTTGTCCACTGCACTCTTTCAGGCAGCATCCTGTGGCGGTGTCCATCTTTCTTCTGAGACCTCCTGGGAGAAGCTGTCAGGCCTTTGGGAATTCTGTCTTTCTTAAATCTAATAACAAATGTCTGACAAGATTGAGCACAAGAGAGGAGAGCAATAGTTAAGAGAGAATAAGAATGGAAATCTTAAGTAGTTTCACAGGTTGCATAGGTAGAGGAAAGTATATTGCCTTGGTTAGTAAAGATGCTAGGATCAGAGTAAGAAAGCTAGCAGCAATGGATAAAATTGTGGTGACAGAAAATGAGTTTGTCTAGGCAGATTTAGGCTTGTTAACATCAACTTGAGCACGCAAGCTATAGGAGCAAATGAGTTAAGGGTGTGGGAACACACAATAGGTGAGGTTCAGATTCTTTATCGTTTACCAAACTGTTAACTTTAAAAGTATACAGTCGAAGACAAGTAGCACCCACTGGGTAGGGGAGGGAGTTGTTCTGCAAACTTAGCGTCCTAAAGAGTGCAGAAACAACTGAAAGGCAGCTAAGCCAAAGAGTCCAGACCATCGTGAGGACCCTTGGGAGCCTGGACTAGAAAAGCCGGAGCTTTAAAAGCGGGAGGAAGCATCCCGCCTGGACCCGGATTTTCGAGGACAGCTGTAAAGCCAAGGGGAGACTCAGGATCACTTCCGGATTAGGATACACCCGAGGGTGGGTCTAGAAATCCTAAGCAGGAGTGTGGACTAGGCATAAGAGGAAACCCTTCGTTCCAAAAGAGGTTGGCCAGACTTCATTTGAAAGCTAAGGGTTATTTACTATTATGGTTAATGTTTATTTAAATTTTTAATCTGCTAGAGGGAAGAACCTGACATGTAGCACACATCAGTGGAAGCCAGTGTGGACCGCTTGGCTGTGGGACCGAGTCCTTCAACCTTGCTTCTCCTGCCTGTGCATGGCTGCAAGACCAGTCCTGGCCTGCTCTATTAACAGTAGAGGACATTGGGAGTGGTGGGAAGGAGACCGCACAGTGAAGAAGAGGGAAGACAGGGTGGTAGGAAGAAGATGTAGAGCTGTGAGAGGATCGGGTAGTAGAATTGATGGGGCATCCCAGTAGCCAGTGTGGAGCTGGGCATGGTCTATGGCTAGGCTTTTGCAGGTAAAGTCCCTAGAAATCTTCACTGTAGCCAGCAGAGTGGGACAGTATGGTGGTGGGGGTGGGGTGCAGCAAGGGGAAATGAGTGCAGGCTTGTTGTGGCGATGAGGCAGCATCGCTCAGCAGGGATGGAGCACAGCCAATTCTCAGAGCCTGGAGAGACCTCGCCATGGGTAGCAGTCACTGTCCCAACTCTGCGGCGGTTCTGATGAAAGTTAGTGATCGCGCATGCGCAGGGCAGAACTTCCTGTCAGCAGCAGAAGTAGGAAGTTAGGTAGCCTGCAGTGGCTGGGAAGTAGCTTGTTTCGTATCCTAGCAACGGCACAGGAGGGGCAGAGCTGCCTCAGAATTGGCAGCAGCAGTGGCAGCTTCGTCAGCACTTCTGGAGCAGGAGGGGGTCTGGCATGGGCTGCAGCAGCCGCAGCCAATGCTGGGGCTTGGCCAGCTTGCCATGAGCCCAGCAGGCCACAAAGCCAGCGTACGGGAAAACAAGGGGAACCTGTAGAATAAATGCTGCTGTCCTAGCAATAAGATGCAGGAGTGAATTAGATAGCTGAGCCTGGTGGCACTCACCTGGCAGGGCATTGCCTCTGCATGCTGCTGAGTTCCACCAGGAAAGAGGGAGGGAACAGAACAGCAACGGTCCTGCGGGGAAATACGGGAAGTGCAGAGACTATTGCTCTGACCAGTGGTGGTGTAAGACTAACCTAGAGGCTTAATATCCCATGGTGTTTCTCATTCCTGGGTTTCGGAACCAAGTGAAGGACTTTCAGCAGCAAGATGACGAGGCTTAAAATGGGGGAGTATAGGGGGTTAGGTGAGTGTGGCAAGGCAGAGTGGGGGAAGGTGTCCAGGCGCGCCATTGCCTGGGCATCTCTGCTCCTGAGGGACCACACACACACATACATGGTATAGAATAGAGTTTATTCAGAATAGGGGATGGGAGTTAGTGGTAGAGAGAGAGAGTTAGAGAGAGAGAGATAGAGAGAGAGAGAGAGGTAGATAGATAGAGAGACAAGAGAGAGAGTAGAGGCCGGCTATGACCACATGGAGGGAGGAAGAGCCCCAGGGGCAGAGAGGTGAGAGAGTGTGGGAGAGCAGAGAGCAAAGAGAGAAAGGAGGAGCAAGTAGCCCCTCTTAAAGTGGGCCAGATCTCTGGGGCGGGGCATACCTGGCTATTGCCAGATAGGTGTGGGGTGGAGCTTAGACAAAACCCCAACACAGTCAAGTTAACATCTCAAATTAAGCATCACATTCCTCTGTAAAAGGCTAGGGTTTCTAGGGCAATATAGGATGTTTACCCAAAGTCCAGAGCACATGTGGTTAAAGGGTTTCCTCACTTTGGCTCCACTGTCATGCTATCCTGGGAGCTGAAGAAGGATGGTTCCCATGTCTGGTCTTCCAGACAAAGATGGAGGCATTGTAAAGTTTGCTGCCTCAAAGAGCACTTATGCCTAGTCCGCCCATTGTATTCTTCTCTGTGCCATGCCCGATGCCACCATAGGCCTCTGAGCCCCTGGTGATCAGCTCTGGGAGCAGCCTCTAGCCCCTAGCCTGATGAACTCACCAGCTGCAGCCCTAAGGCCCAGCCTGGTGAACTAACCAGCTGCAACCCTTAGGCCTAGCTTGGTGTGCTAACTAACTCAGTACTACTCCAATTATCTCTCTGTGTTAAAAGTACCTACTGTCTTCTGAATCTCACATGGATAAGGTAAAAATGTTGTTTTGGTCAAAAACTCCCTAGGTGGAGTCTGCAACACAAAAGCAGTTCCTCACAAACTTCCCATGCCATCCAGGTGAGCCTGGGTAGACATAGCCTGTCTGCATAACAAGCAAGCTCAAGAGTTAAAAGCAGAACAGGCTTAATATGTCAGTGGATATCCAAATTCAGTTGCAAGACAGAAAGCCTGGCCTCTGGAATGGGGGAAGGTAGCTATGAGCCAGGTACCAAATCAAATGTAAAATCTTTCTATTTTGTCCAATACCCATTCATATGGCAAGAACCTTGGAAGTTTTTTCTGATGTTAATATCATTAGTGTGGTCCTATTGTTTGGAATCTACCTGCCCTAAAGAAAGAAAGAAAAAAGAAAGAAAGAGAAGAAAGAACGAAAGAAAGAAAGAAAGAAAGAAAGAAAGAAAGAAAGAAAGAAAGAAAGAAAGAAAGAAAGAAAGAAAGAAAGAAAGAAAGAAAGAAAGAAAGAACCTGTGATTTAGAGTTCCTGGAATAATTGTTTACAGTGATTACATAAATGATTAGAGCAAAGCTTAGCAGAATTTTTGGCCTCAAGATGGATTCTTTCATATCTATATTTGTTTGGTTATACTATTTCCCTGTCACTAGGAAGGAGGAGAGTTTTCAGAAGTATAGTAAATTGCCAATTGAGATTTTCATCTTATGAATATACAGGGAGTTCCACTTTTTCCCAGGAGACTTTTCTCACCTCTGTCTGTAAAATATGATTTTCCAGGTTTCACTGGGCCATCATGGCAATATATTTTTAAGTTTTTATTTTTATGGCAATAAAAAAGGATGCAATTCCAGGATGGAGATTTTGAAATAGCAGGAGCTGTTTTTTTGTCCCTGGTTTTTAATTGTTAAATTACCCCTGTGTAGTACATTTGTGAATTGGAATGTAAACATGGTGACTATTTATAAATTCTTAACATTTTCAGACGTGAGATGAATGAGAGGTAGCCACTGGACAAGCTGCAGGAGCCAGTTCTCCCCTTTTTACCATTTGTGGGCCCTTGGAATTAAAGTCAGGGTGTCAGGCTTATTTATCAATGGCTCTAACTACTGAGCCCAACATGATGACTTTTAAAAGCATTCTTATCTCAGACTTCGTTATAAATTGAGGCAACAGTGAATGAACTTTAATGTTACATTCATATAGTTATTCATTTGTTTATTCATGTAGAGCTTACATTCATATATTTATTCATTTACTTTTGTAACAACAATGATTAAAGACAAGAAGAGTGTGGATTTGGGAGGGTCTGTGTCAGCCAAGAGATGGGTAGTATTGAGAAAATGGACATAGAAATGTTTTAATTATCTTTTAATTACATTTTAAAAGAATGAAAAATTTTGGATTATATGGTATCATTTCAAAAGTTTAAATTCCTTTCTCCTTTAATGAATGATACTCTCTCCCACCATACCTCTCTCTCCATACTTTTTTCCATTAAGAGTAAAAAGAGAATCTAATCAAAGACAAGGAAATGTAGCCTTGGAACAAACCAAAAAGAACACAGAAGAGGACGATTGGCAGAATATCAACCCATAAAATGCTTTGTAGGACAGTGTTTGGCACCTGGCTAGAAACTCCTGATTACCACAACAGAAGAGCTGACAGCAGTCTTGCCACTCCTGTACCTCATGACTTAGAGAATGTGATTGAAAAGTCCTCAAAAGTGGTCTCACTCTGCAGCAATAGGAGAGGAAGAGAGTTCCTGGTTCTGAGCACTTCTGTCCTGGCTTCTGTACTCAATGACTCTGTGACATTAAGGGAATCATTTAACTACTTCCTCTGTTTTAATTCCCCACTGAAAAGGTAGAGGGCTATTTCAGAAGAACTGGTCTTTGCTCTGTTAATGTAAATTTATTCTTTATTCCTTTATTCCTTTTGATGATACTGTGAAACATGAACACTGTGTACACAGTGAGCCGCTTCAAGACGGGAGAATATCACACAGGGGCCAGAATTCCAAAGATTGATTGTGTAGGAATAAAGATGTTCCATCAGGAATAAATACATAGGTCAGATTAGAAGTAGGACCTTGCAGTGGGAGACTGCTTCTGCAAGGAATCTGTTTGCCAGTGCCTCCTGTGTGTGTGTCCTCTCCCCTTCTCTTCTGCCTTCGTGGTTGCCTTGATCAATTGAACAAAATTCCACTGATAGGAGTCACACACACAGAAGTTGAGCAAATGCTGCGGGTTGGGAAATAGTTTTTTTTTTTTTTTTCCAGCATGGCAGTTGCAAAATATCCTATACCAGTATGTTTCTACCTGGAGGGCAAATGTCCCTCAAGATTATCAGATACCAGATTCTGCAGAGGATCAGACAGTACTGCTGAACTAAAGGGTTACTTGCACCTGTTCAGTGATGTTACACCATATAGTAGAGTTTTGCATGTTACATTTGGAAGCCAGCAAACATTTTCTTGAGAAACTCCTACCTCTCCAAAGTGAAAGGGAAAAAAGTTAATAGCTTTTTGTTGTCAAGAAACATAAACATGATTTTTATTCCTTGGCCCTTTGTTTTTCATAGAGCTTAACTAAAATATGGAACAATTTTACACATGCCTACATGTCTTTTGTCCTGAGTTACATTTAAAGCAGCAGGATGGCTTATAGATCCCAGAGGTCAAATTCAGGGATACTGATGCCCCCACAATATATAATCACTGTAATATTGTTGAGGTCTGACTCTGTTGTTTGTGTATTTCAGTCATGTGCAAAGCATAATTCACCTAACTGTTCATATGTTGTAACTCTACTGAGTTCATGAATATGAGATGTTTGAAGAACTTCTTCAGGTGCCCAACTGGTGACACTAGGTAAAACCAAGACATAGATAGTTTTACAGAGCACTGTTTTCAACTCTTGGGAAACTGAGGCCATCTAATGGTGTTCCCTATGTATAGTACAGACATAACCATGGTGACAGCACTCTGGTCCAGCTTGATTAACAGATGTCATTTGGAAAAGGCAGAAGGGTGGAAGTAAATGGTCAACACCGAGACAAGAAAGCTTGTGTAGAAAAACAAGACCTGAAGGTGAGACTAGCATTTATAAATCTCCATATTCTAGTGTGACTGGGACATGGTGCTTCTCTACTAAGAGAAAACACACACACACACACACACACACACAAGCACACACACAGACTCACAAACACACACACATATGTAGAAACATATAAAGACTCAAAGCCCACTTCTTTCGTTCAGCACCTATCTCTGAAGTTCTCAAATGTTATTTGTGACATTTTGCTTGTACTCCATCACTGTTTAACTCAGAGCATTTCCCTGACCTTCAGAGGCGTGAATGGGTGAAACATAGGAACACAGAGATGAGCCTGCAAGTGTAAGGGTCCAAGTGCATGCTCCAGATTCAACCTTTTGATCTTCTGTATTGATGACACCGTGTGTTGGATGTGTTATGCATTTAACTTCCCTCATCTGGCCACTCCTGCTCTTGGACCTTGTCAACATCCTCCAAAACAGGAGCCTAAAGGCCTGCAGGGCCAACAGGCCTCCACAGGGTGATTTGGACTGGTTCTGTGTCTTTAAACATTTAGATTGGGGTAGGAGCTCATGTGACCTCTAAAATTTAAATCTCTAGATTGTATTTCCATTTGGCATCTTTCTGAACACTGTTGCTTCCAGAAGTGGGGATATGCTGGTTACCATGCAGGGTAGGAGTTGGGTAAATGACTGGTACACAGTGTGTGGCTAGTTAGAACGAAAAACAAACAGAAACAAATGCAGTGGGTTGGGCTGTGACTCAGTAGTAGAATATGTGCTCAGCATGAGTGAAGACCTGGGTAGATTCGCAGCACACACAGAGAGATAGAATTACTGAATCTGGCTGTGTAGAATAGCTGGTTCTGAGCACCACTTACTGCTGTGCATTTTAAGAAGAGGAAAAACATCAAGAAGAAAACAAACCAAGCAAGCAAGCAAACAAACAACAACTTTCCCAAGAACTGGTAATTGCTTCTTTGTTTTACTTCCTAATTTAGCCTAAAAGTTAGCACCCACAAGATGAAATATACTTATTTCTGAGAAGGATTAGTTCTGAGAACTTCAGAAACCAGTGGGACTACTTTATCCTTTCTTCTGTTCCCAGTGCAATCTGTCCAAGCAGATTCCTACTCCCCTTATTCTACAGAGCATCTGAAAGGCCTGAGCAGTGTTTGAAAACCAAAATGTCCTGGATTTAAATCACTCTGGGCACTGCAGTCAGAAATCTCCAGGGCATTCCCACTGACTCTTCGTGGAGGGGAGGGGCAGGTAGCTACCTTTGGGCAAACCTGGTAAGATCCTGACTCCCTAGAATGATGCATCCTCCTAAGAGCCAATGATCCTATTGCAACCCTGGTGATAGGCATGAATCTCAAGCAGAATAGAGCATTTTTTGAGACAGGGTTTCTCTGTGTAGCCCTGGCTGTCCTGGAACTCAACTTGTAGTCCAGGCTGGCCTTGAATTCAGAAATCTGCCTGCCTTTGCCTCCCAAGTGCTGGGATTGAAAGTGTGTGCCACCACAGCCTGGCCCAGCATTTCTAAATTAACCCCAGTGATCTAATTAATTAGTGGAAGTCCAGAAATGCCTGGATTTCCTATCTTTATCGCTGTCTTGGTGACTCTTGAATTAGTAACTAGGAAGGCAGCTGTTGGTATTATTGCAGCTATTGATACTCTTGTTGCTGCTCAAGGTTTACAGGGATTCTGGGCTGCAGTGTTTCATATGCTCAGTTGCCAGGCATGGAAATTGCTTGGCTCAGCCCCTCTGTGTTCCTATGTTCTGTCCTCAAGATATCTGTCTTTTACTCCTGTTCACCTGTGATTGCTAGTCACTGCGATTTCAGTGTGCCTGCTCAATATGACACCCTGAGTCTCTGTATTTCATTCTGTGTGCTGTTATCAACTGGTGGCCGATTAAAAAGCTCCCACACCAAAAGAAAAGTTATATGTATAAATATATATGTGTGCTTCTGTTGAGCTATAGTGTATGTGATAAGAACTTGCATTCATGGATTAAACTGTCTTCTGTAACAGTATTCCTTTGTTGTTCCTTTGTCAACTTTGTGTGTCTCTGGCCCTCCCAGGTTATCTGTTCTTACTTCCATTTCCATTAAGCAGAAAGTCTCTTTAGCATGGATGGCGCTGTCGCTCTGTAGCTGGAATAGGAACCGTGAAAACAGGAACAGTGCAGGAACATATAAAGGCTTGCTTAGATGCCTCACCAGCCATAGTGCAAGGAATGGCCTATGCTGCAGCTAAGAAAGGACAGAAATTCAGCACCTATGTTAAACAATCCTATGGTAGAGGACGAAAAGGAACCTCCAAGCCTACTTATTTTAAATGTAGAGAGTCAGGACATATGCAAAGGCAATGTCTAGGAAATAATAAGAGCAACTCCAATAAAAGGAGTGCTCCTCCAGGAGTTTGCGCTCATTGCTAAAAAGGCAAGCATTGGAATGATGAATTGAAATCAAAGCTCCACAAGGATTGACCACCCCTTACAGGGGAAAAGAAAGGAAAACTCAACTTAGATTTTTTTAAATCAGAGGCAGCCCCTCAGCCACAGACTTGAAAGAGAGGAAACTGCTGTTAATATGGACATAGAACTAGTAACCTCAGACAAGCAAAATAAACAGCATTTTTCATAAGGGCCAGTAAAGGCTCTTTTAATATAGATAAGGTGATATAAAAATGAAAAAAATCCTATATGGCTCAATTATGGCCCCTAACGGAAGAAAAAAAAAATACAGGCTATAAATAAACTTGTACAAAAACAATTGGAAAAGAAACATATTAAGAAAAATAACAGTCCATAAAATACTTACATATCTGTAATAAAGAAAGTCAACTCTGTACCCCATTTTTTAATAGGTTTACTAGGTTTTCTGGGGTCTACTTTCTTGAGTTCTTTGTATATATTGGATATTGGCCCTCTTTCTGATGTAGGGGTTGGTGCAGATCTTCTCCCAATTTGGTGGTTGCTAATTTGTCCTTTTGATGGTGTCCTTTGCTTTACAGAAACTTTGTAATTTCATGAGGTCCCATTTGTTAATTCTTGATCTTAGCGCACGTTCTAAGAGCAAGTTCTGTTAGTGTTCTGTTCAAGAACTTTCCCCCTCTACCAATGTCCTTAAGGGTCTTCCCCAGTTTCTTTTCTATTAGCTTCAGAGTGTCTGGCTTTATGTGGAGGTCCTTCATCCATTTGGAGTTGAGCTTAGTACAAGGAGACAAGGATGAATCAATTCACATTCTTCTGCATGCTGGTCTCCAGTTGAACCAGCACCATTTGTTGAAAAGGCTATCTTTTTTTCCATTGGATGTTTTCAGCCCCTTTGTCGAGGATCAAGTGGCCATAGGTGTGTGGGTTCATTTCTGGATCTTCAATCCTGTTCTATTGATCTGCCTGCCTGTCACTGTACCAATATCATGCAATTTTTAACACTATTTTTCCGTAGTATTGCTTGAGGCCAGGGATACGCATTCTGCCAGAGTTTCTTTTGTTGTTGAGAATAGTTTTAGCTATCCTGGGTTTTTTGTTATTCCAGATGAATTTGAGAATTGCTCTTTATAACTCTATGAAGAATTGAGTTGGGATTTTGATGGGTATTGCGTAGAATCTGTATATTGCTTTTGGCAAAATGAAAATTTTAACTATATTAATCCTGCCAATCCATGAGCTTGGGAGGTTTTACCATTTTTTGAGGTCTTCTTCTATTTCGTTTTTCTGAGTCTTGAAGTTCTTGTTATACAGATCTTTCACATGTTTGGTAAGATTCACCCCAAGGTACTTTATACTGTTTGTGGCTATTGTGAAGGGTGTTATTTCCCTAATTTCTTTCGCGGCCTGCTTATTCTTTGGGTATAGGAAAGCTACTGATTTGCTTGTGTTGATTTTATAACGTGCCACTTGGCTGAAGTTGTTTATCAGCTGTAGGAGTTCTCTAGTGGAGTTTTTTGGGTCACTTAAGTAGACTATCATGTCGTCTGCAAATAATGATAGTTTGACTTCTTCCTTCAAGAAGGGATATCAAGACTTCAAGAGGGGATATCCATATATGTCTCCACAGGATACTAACTCCTCGCTTGAGATCCCTGAGCAGATTTTGTGATCTACAGCTGTTCAGAGAGACAGCAGAGAAAAGAAAAGCAAGAGAGACAGAAGACAAAAGGGAAGTTACAAAAGCTTTCACTGGCTCCCAAGAGACTGCTGTCTGCTGACATGGACGCAGCTAAAGAAGCTAACAAGAGAAGCTATAGAGTTGGTGACTGTTCAGCAGCAGCCACAGACTCTTAAATTTATTTTCCTTGCATTATATGATTAATTGCTATGCATGTAGACTTAACAATTGTGTGGATTCTGACATAGATAAATATACAAGAGTCATGATTCTAGTATCATTCAACATATGATTCTACATTTGTTATGCTTCCTATAGATTTCAAAGATGCCTGGTTTGACAAGGAAATTTTACAGCTATTTAAAAGATTGAAAGGGCTTATTAAACCAAAGCATTTTATGGCATCCCTGATATTAAATATTAGTGCTTTGATTATAATTATAACTTCATTTAAAGCTTTATCAGTGGCTCTAGTCTCAGAAATGAAGCCTGCACACCTCGTTAATGATTTAAATAAAATATTTTTTGATGCTACTAAAGCAACAAATTATAGATAAGAAAGTAGAAGCAAAGTTTGATGCTTTCGAAGATGTAGTTTTAAGATTAGGACAAGAGGTATAAAATATTAAGATTCAGCTTTCTACCAGGTGCCATGCCAGCTTTCGATACATATGCATAATGCCATTAGCCTATGATAAACAACATAATTGGACTCTTAATAAAAATCATGTGTTGGGAATTTGGAAAGATAATAGTATTACTCATGATATGGCTCAATTACAACCTCAATTTTCAGCTATGAGCAAGGCATATGATGGGTCCACAAATCTAGAAGACTTAGCTCAATCTATTAGTCTTGGTCTGCAGTCTCTGAACCCTATAAGTTGTTTACATTGGATTATTGTCATCACTATGGCTACAGGAATAACCCTTCTTCTCCTCCTTATTCTTCCATTCATTTTCAGACTACTTTTCTCCTCAATTTCTGCCAAAAGAGATATCTATGAGCTTCAATTAAAAAACTAGAAAAGGGAGATATGCCACACCAACCCCAGTATATTCTGTGTAGCAAAAAATTTTTCACAGAATGAGGCATTTGACTCAGAGGAGAAAGTCTCCTTGAAAGGCTGTGGAACTCTCCAGTTGGACAATAATTCTGCGCCTTAGTTCTCAAAATCAGTT
Organism: Apodemus sylvaticus; assembly: GCF_947179515.1. Taxonomy (NCBI): domain Eukaryota; kingdom Metazoa; phylum Chordata; class Mammalia; order Rodentia; family Muridae; genus Apodemus; species Apodemus sylvaticus. The sequence continues at coordinate 60,938,593 of NC_067484.1, read as the reverse complement.
TTCTCTAAAATTTCCTCTTTTCCTCTCTTACAAGTTGATCCTAAGAGTCCTGGCCGATAATCCATTTTTTGAAGTGGAATCACTGACTGCAAACTCTTTTTAAGACCTACAACACTTTGCCTCATAGTCATTTATATAATTACAACCCCCAACATCATGCAGGTTTATATGTCTATGTATATGTAGAAGAGGGTGGCTCTGACACTGTACTAAGAAAAGCATTGATTAAGTTTATAAGTTTTTAAAAGTTAAAAGGTAAATGTTAGATAAGGATTTCACTTGGGAAGTCATTAAGCCCCAGGGAGTAGAAGAAACTTGAAACTCTTTTTAAAGGTTTGCTGTTAACTACAAGTAGCTCTGTATTCTAATCAGGAAGATACTACCAAGTATCTACAGATACTATCAAGTATCTGTAAATTGATCCTCTAAATCTGTTACATGAGAAGCATTGTGCCTGATTGATTTTGCATTTCCTTGTGCCAAATGCTTATAATAATTGTGCCTGCCTTACTGGCTACATCTTTTGAAAAGGTAATGCCAACTCTTCTCCTATAAAAAACCTTATTTAGAGCTCCTAAATACATTCAGATTCAAACCTCCTCTGATGTTCTTTCTGTTTGCCACCACTGAACCTGTGTCTCTCCTGAAATCCAAAGTCTGCCCTCAGATTAGAATCCTCCAGGCTGGGATTCTCCTCTACCCCCCTGGGTCCTGAATTTTTCCACAGCCATAGGTGGATGTTCCAAGGCCCATAATCTGAACTAGACAGACAACAGAATCTTTGGGAACTTTCAACTAACTGATAGGCTCATCAAAGCTACACAGTTAGAAAACTGGGAGATCCAGGGCCTGTTCTGGAGTTAGTGGGCTTGGAATCTCTACTCACCAAATGCCCTGTAGCCCCTGCCACACTAAGTTTCCTATATGCTTTTGCCATTAGCCAAAGGTTGGGGTTCAGCACCCTAGGTTCTGAAGAGCACCAGCCTCAGGTGTATGCTCTCATTTCTCAGGCTGCACTGGTCCCTTTCTCCTCTATCTTCTCCTCAGATGTAAGTTTCTTCCGTGATGGGTTGGTGTGAGAAAAGCAACTTCTCAAAAGTTCTTTGGGACCAGACTATTTTTGTTACTCCTAACCCTGTTCAGTGTCCTCACTCCTGACGTGTCCAAGTGTGACGATCACGTACTGGAGGCTTCATTGGTATGAAAGTTAGCCAATGCATCAATACTTCAAATAGCTGTTTCCAACTTCCTCTATGCGCCATCCCAGTGAAGATCATTGTAAGTGCCTACCACCCCTTTACAAGCCAATCAAACAATTAGCTGACTTATCTAGCTGTTCCTGGGTCATGACAAGGGAAATATCTTTGACCACTCCTGAGGTTGGCGAAAATTAATCTCTTTGGCTGAGAATATTGAGGGAATCTCTCTCCTCCTGAGTTTCCAAGACAGATAAAATGAAAATCTAGAGAGATGCCATTGACCAGTATAGCCTTGACAAGGAATGAGCTTTACTGGGGCAGAAGCACTTAGTTGGGAAGGCTGGATTGAGATGGAAACTGCCTGGGGTCATTATTTCCATTAAGCAAGCTCTAGTTTGCCCTATTTTATCTGAGCTCTTTAGACATCCTAAAACCCCACTTCCAGACCTGCCCATGTACCCATCTTGCCATATGCAAATGAGAACTGGATTCAGGAATGTTTCCCAACACAAGGAGAGAAATGATGGAGGTTCATAGCCAAAAGGATCTAAAGGACCTGACTTAAGCTTTGATCTCTTTGTTCATGGGGGGTTTTATGTTTCTGTTTTTGCAGTTCTGGGGATCAAAACTAGGGCCTTTTGCCTGCTAGGTAAATAAATGCTCAGCCCACAAGCTTCATCCCCAAGGATGGACGACCTATAAACACTCATTACACAAGTCAAAACTTCCAACTTTCTAATATGCACAGTGAAGCTCCCAGAAGTGAGGGCATGGCCAGGAGTTTTTTCAGACATTTTTCAGACTCTTAGAGATCAGCTTGCTGAAGGATACATCTGGTGTGCATTTAGATGGGGGCTTTTGCTTCATGCCTAGACTTTAGGGACTAAGATGATGGTGTGTACAGAAGGGCATAATAACCTCTGTTGGGAGAAGACACACACACACACACACACACACACACACACACAAAATACATAAAGGCACAAATTAAAAAAAACCCTTTTTTAAAGTTCTGTTTCAAAATCAGCTAGACTTATTCCCAATAAACATTTTTTTACACTTATTGTAAATGTTATTATTTAACATTAATCTTAAGTGATTTCCAGGGTTTCACATTTCATTGTCAGGTCAGTGGCTCACAGTTCAATGTCAATGAAGGAAAATAGACATTTCTTCTTTTGTCTTGTATGGTATGTGAGTGTGTGTGTGCGTGTATGTGTGTGTGTGTGTGTGTGTGTGTGTGTGTGTGTGTTTGTGAGTGTGAAACATATACATCTAGATATGGCTGTGCATCCGTGTGCATGATGCATGATCCTAGGGACCAGGAAAGGACATCATATGTTCCTTTGTAACAATTTTCACCACTCAGTCAAAATCTCTACCTGAACTTGAGTCTACCAAACCCAGCTGTCCTTCTGTCTCTACCTCATCCCCAGCACCATGGTTATGGGTACACATGTTAGTCATATCTAGGTTTTTAGGTGGGCACTGAGATTGGAACTCAGGTCTTCTTTCTTATACTGTGAGCTCTCTTACCCACTGAAACATTTCCTAGACTCCCAGATTTTCAATATATTAGGTGAAATGGTTTTCTTCACGCAAACTACTGGAGAGCAAAGGTGGTCACTTTGTAATTATTTGAGTAACCAGGTTTATATTAACAGTCAGTTGGTGAGCTATTTTGCTTGTTTCTTTAATCTCAGCTAACACAATACACAGTTTTCTTCATGGTTCAAACCAAATAACTCTTCAATCTCCAAGCTGCCTCACAATTAGCACAGGTCACAGGGGGACTCACTATCTTTCCAAAGCCACAAGACACAGAACTGAACACAAACACACCATGTCTCAATGGGGAATTTCGAGGAATGCTGACTGCCTGGACCAGCGCATGACTGCATCACAACTCAAGCTGGGCTCTCTAGGGGAGAAGCTGAGAGGCTTGGGGCAAGAAACAATGTCAGGAAGCATTCGCCTTTTGGAAGGGACTTAGCAGAAAGAGCAGAAATGTGTCCAGGGTTAGGACTCAGGCCTTGGGAGTTAGACCTCTGTATATCACAATAAAGAAAATCCAAAGTGCTACTGAACTTTGAAAATGGAATGAGGCTATTTTGGCACATAACTATAATCCTATTAGTTTTAGAAAAACAACCCCCCCAAAACATTGAGATCTCAGATTTTCCTCTGGAGAAGCTGCATTAATTTATCCAGAGAGACCATATCAACCTCTTGAATCTGTGGCCATTTCAGAAAGAATGTTGATAAACAGATTTCTACTGCGATCTCAGAAATAACTTGGCAGTTGGAGATTGCCGGGTTTTCTTAGAGGGGGATTGGTGAAAAACCCAGAAGACAAAGCCTCTTAAGATAGCATACTCGCCCGAGCTTCACTCACGTGCCAGCGATCTTGGAGAGCAACCCTAGAGCAAAATGCAGCTCACTGTCATTTTCCTCCCTGAAACCCACTCTACTGGGGCTGTCTTGTCTGTGAAGCAGAACTAATTTACATTTAAACTTGTAATTCAAGTAACACAGTTGCCAAGAAAAATTCCAGTTGTGGAGCTGCTCAGGAATGCTCAGGATTTACTATCCTTGGTACTACTTATAGTGAATGAAGTTAGGGGCACATCCTGAGATGGCACCTTGAGGACTTGGAGAAGCTAGCTGCTCCTTGCTTGAGTGGAATATAAGGTTTTCGGGATACATTGGAAGTGCCAAGTCCAGTGCCGATGACTCAGCTGAATTCATTTTTCATGACCAGGGAGACGCTGGAGGGCCTCAGGTATGGGCAACCAGACAATGCTGGAGGCCCAGAATTACAGTTCATTTACACGTCTCTTCCCCATCATGTGGCCAGTGGTGGTAGTATATCCTGTGCTGCTGCCAAACCTGGCTATTGAGGTATTTAGTTTACATGCTGCAGAACTGGCAAACACCCTTTGCATCTAAAAGTCCTTCTGTTTCCCTGGATATGTCCCCAGATTTGAATTGTAGTTCAAAACTTCATTCCTGTCTTTTTCTGCTAATGTTGCCTTTAGAATGAAAGCACCATGAGACCTTTAAAGTAACAAGATTCCTATTATGAGTTAAAAGAGTCTTTTCCATGATTAGAACAGAAGGGAGCTTTCTTAAGGAAATTCCATTCGCTGCTACTTCCAAGTCCTTATGTATCCAAACTGCTCATATTTCTCTAGTTTTCAGTTTTATTACAGCCTACAGTCAGGCCTCGGGGCAATGTCACAGTGGCAGAGTTTTGCCTAGCATTCAAGCGGCCCTGGACTCAGTTGTCCAGCATCACAAAATGAAATAAACAAAGATTCCCCACCTCAAAAACAATACCCAAAACATAATCCACACATCAAATGACTTACAAGAAGAACAGAGGAGTGGCAACTGGTTCTGAAAAGACTCAGTATAGCAGTATAGGGCAAAACCAGAACAGGGAATAGGGAAGGGGTGGATGGGAGAACAGGAGGAGGGAAGGGAGCTAATAGGACTTTCGGGGTGTGGGTGACCAAAAAAGGGAAAATCATTTGAAATATAAATAAAAAATATATCGAATAAAAAAGATAACTTAGCAAAAACAAACAATACCTGCAGGCAGAGATAGTGGTTTTCCATAAGTAAGTAGAAAGTGTATGAGGCCTGCTTTGTTCCTCAGTATAATTAATGCTCAGTGCAATAGTTCTCACCAAGATGGCCCCCAGAGCACAGAAGTCTGAGCCAAGGTGGCTGCCATGTCTTCTGCAGGAGAGTAGCTGGCTAATACAGACCCCTGCCTTGCTCACAGAATCTGGGTCATGATTGATTCTGGAAACGGTACGAGAGGAACATGGGCTTCCACCTCTGACAGACTGCCCCGATCAGCAAGGCAGACAACAGGGTTCCTGGAGCTACCTAAAACAAGGGCAGAAGGGCAAAGAAACAAAGAGACTGACAGCAAGTCTAATCCTGATCAAGCTGTCAAATTTTATGTTTTACATAAGCTAATATAAGGGGAAGCTCACAACACAGTTTGGGAGTGGTAAAGGGGGGAACAATCTCAGGGGGTTGGCATCATTCTAAGAAACATAATTTCTGGGTAAAGCTAGTTATTGATGCTGGAATTTTGGCATGTTAAAGGGGGTCAGGAGGAGGTAAAGTTGAAAAGGGTTGCTATAGTAACCTATCCATAGAAGAGCTTCGAAAGGAAGGGGTATCGACATGTATGTAAGAATGGTTCCTGGAATGGAGATCTAAATGAGAATGACCACTGTTATCAAGGTCTCCTGGCATTGAGATCTGGGTGGGGATGGCTTCTGGTATGGAGATTTCTTGGCATTGAGATCTAAGTGAGGATGGCTCCTGACATCTCCACCTTCTCTGTATAGTAGAGACCAGAGTTCAGACAGCCATTGATGTAAAGCAGATAAGGAATCAAAATAATGGGACAGTGCTTGTCTTAACAATCGACCCAGTCATCCAAAATCCTGTTCCCATTAGGATGTCTCTGCCACTCTCCAGAAACTCCTGTCTTAGGTGGGACTGGCCCAGGGAAGTTGCGAGTCATTGGCTAACTACCCAGAAATTTAATTGTTACTGATGCCTTCAGCTTGTGGGGTTCCTTCTGGAATCCCAGCTGGAATGGCTGTGACATAGATGCACTCTCTGTTAAGGTACTAGAGTGTGCTGTTTGGGCTGTTTTGCCCTGGGGATATAGGTAGCCATCTCTCAATCCTCCAAAGCGAAACGATGGTAATGTACCTGAATAAGCTTGGCTGCCAAGTCAACTTCCTGCTTCTTAATTAGGGAAGCGACACATTTAAAAGCCCATGGTCCAGAAAAAATAACAGTAATATTCCTACAAGAGACCTAATATTTTGGGTAAAAATGTATTGAGCCATGGAGAGGTGGAAAACCAATTTTCATACCAACTTTCTTTCTGTTCTCTTTCTCTCTTATGTTTTTCTAGTCCTTTTCTATTTTCATGCTATTGTTTACAACTCCTGTCTTACTAGCATAAAAACAGAACACTTCTTTCAAAGCTGCACAAAGTGCACCCTGTTGGAAGAACATTAAATCAAGTCCTTGCCTATTTTGGAGGACAACCTCAGCTAGGGAGTCAATGGAGTCAGAGAGATCAATTATCCCCCACTGAAGGCGTTGGACATCTTGATCGATGGTGGCACTTAGCTCTGTGTACCTAGAGTTGCAAAGAACAAGGGAAGAAATACCTGTCCCCACTCTCACAGATCCAAGGCCAAGTAGGACAGAGAGAATAACAGCAGAGATAGGTTCTCTGCAAGGGCGGCTCAAAGAAGTGGATACTTCAGTGGATGTGGATTGATCCCACAAGTGAAAAAATTCTTCAGAGTGATAATAAACTAAGTGAGGAATCATCTTAATAAGGATGAAAAACTCAGGCCTCACACCATTCTTTTGATTTTGAAAAACTGAGGTGGTGAGGCAAGGTATAAGGCCATCAAGGCATGCCAACCATGTTCCTTCAGGGGGGGAGAATAAAATAATTGCCAGGAGGGGGAAATTAGGTTTGATTACACATGTGAGCATAAACTGAGGGGTCATTTGCTCCACTAGAAATCACACAAAGTCGCAGGCCATATATTTGGGTTAATGAAAGACCTGTACAAGTGCCCTTTTGCTAATGGCAGCGCTGTGGATCATCAGCATGGGGGGTATCACCAAGAACAGCAGTTCCTTCATAAAAGTGTGGTTCGGAATGGTAGTACAACCAGCAATCCTCAACAAGTCCAGAGGAAATGACATTTCAGTTGAGATATATCTGATTAACTAAAGAAGGTACAAGATTTTTAGTGGAAGCTGGCTGTACAGGCAATTTAGTGGCTGATGCCTTAGCTGCTGGTTGGAGAGGAAATACAGAAGGTAGGGTGGTGACTTTAAAAGCAGGAGCATGGGTGGTGTCTTGATTAATTCCTTTAGAAGGAACAGGGTTAGGTATCAACATAGAATTTGGTCCCATTGGGACTGGCTGGGCATGATATAAAGGTTCTTTAAGGAGCTTAATAGAGAAAATAATACCTGCATCAAAGCTAAGTACATAGAGGCGAAGACCCCATTCATAGCCTGTTTGCCAGTGTAGATTGGAAGATTTTGCATGGGTAGTGAATGTAGTTCATAAAGGGGTGCACCATCCTTTTATAGAAGGATTAGAGGCCAGGCAGGACTCATCATATTTTTGAGATCTAGCTGAGCGTGCAACATTATGCTTTACTTGAATGTAATGCCACAAGAAGTTTAACGGCTTTCTCAAGGGTCCCAAACAACCAAAGTAAATCCTGTGGATGTCTTAAAGAAAATAAATGGCAGGCCACCTTCTATCTTTTCTACACTTGAAATTTGTAATATTTAAATATACGTCCTTTTGACACCCTGAAGGAGGGGCAATCAGCAGTTGCTAATAACTCCCCTTTAATCTGTTTATAATTTGTTTAATTTTGAGCTAAATAAAATTGCCATGCAAAGAGGGATGTTGATGTCTGTGGTGTAAGCATTTGTAGGAGACATCCAAAGGTGTTGAGGACTGTATCCATTTTTAATGATTATAATTGGCATCATTATTTGTCTCAGCATTAGCATAGTTTGACAGCTAGCATGTTCCTTCTGCATCCTGTAGAAAAAACACAAGCATGCCCTCTTTTCTACACTCAGAGTGTTCCCTGGCATTAAAATTTTAAAATTTTTGTGGTATATAAAGATATGATTCTCCCCTCTTTTATTTATTAAAATATTGTTGTAAAGTTTTATGCGCATGTACCATAATATTCTGTCCTTGAGGGTTATAAGGAATCTCAGTAATATGAATAACAATAAATAAATAATAAATCATCTTACTGACTTTAATAATCAGTTATAATCAGTTATAATATTTGTATTAATCTGATATGGAACATTCAGTATAGAAAAAATAACATATGTAATGACTAATTTTAATTTTTGTTGTTGTTTCTTCTGTAAAACATTTATAACTAGAATCCCTGAAAAGCTGTTAATAATCATACGTATATCTTTAATTAAACTTTTTAAATTGTATTTGTATAAATAGTTAAAAGGTAAGAATTAGTAGTATTAAAAAAATTTCAAGCAATTATAGGCCACGATCTATATATATTATTAATATATAAATAAAAAGTTTGATTTTTAACATTGTAAAAAAAGCAGCTACCACACCCAATTCAGTTATCTGTGCTAAAACGAGGGGAAGCTCAAAGGAATAACGATGTGATCTAATTATATTTGCTTTAAACCCACAGTAGATGCATTTTTATAGGATGCATGTATAAGTCTATAAGTATATAAAAACATGTATGGAGGCACATTTTAAACAATTCATCTTTCAGAAAACAATTATTAATTTTGTCAAGAAAAGCTTGCCATATAATAGATTAACAGTTAATAATAATCAATTTGATTGCTGTTTAAAATAAGGAACAAACATTTCATCATGCTATTAAAACATTCCTTTTAAAATTTTTTTTATGATTTTATCTTGCAACACTTTATTATTACACCAAATCATTATTCGAGATGTTAGAACTTTATTTGGAGAGATTTTACATTAAATTTCTCTTTGTCAAGCAATGGAAATGAAGATATATCATAAACTGGAAACAAATACTTATTGTAGCTTTCTCAAAGTTATGTTTCTCAATATTTATTTTGCATTTACGTTGAGAACATCAGAGGCAAACTCTTATGGCAAACTTAAAGCTGTGTCTTAGCCAAAGAAATTATCTTAACATTTTTGAAAATCATTTACTTAAAAATTTTTGAAGCCCATTGTTAAGAGCAAGCCATTTCTTGAGGAAGAACTTTTTAATGAAATTACTTTTTTTTTTTGAAGTTAGCTTCTATAAAGCCATATTAACCTTTCACAGATCTAAGTTTGAATTTATTTTGAACTACATCTGTATGAATCTGTTAAAAAGGTTCTTTTGGACAGAAACTCTCTAGGTGAGGCCTGCAAGAGGAAAGTTGCATATATCAAGCCTCTGCTTAGACAGCTCTGAGCTTTGTATTAAATCAAATGTAAAACTTCTGATCTGAGTTGATTATCTCTAAGACCAGACCTACACCCATCAGTCTGGCAAGGAGTAGCCTGTAACTAGACCCCACTGTATGAAGGTCAAATAACAAAAGGAACCTGTAATATCAAAGCATAACTACAAGTTTTTGAAAGCAAAACCCAGTTTTAAACAATCTCTTCTTCTCAAAATTAATGTCAAACACATCACTTTCACATTGCAAAGTTTGTCCATCATCTTGTATGTTTGAATGTATGACAGTGTAACTAATATTTTAAATCTTATTTTTATAAGTCTGATTTCTAGAATAAGTACCACTTAAAACATTATGCCAATTTAGAAATATCTCAGAGGTCTGTTTATCTTGGGTTGTGTCACGTCACATACTGCTTAAGATAGCTCTAACCCTGAATTATCAGTTTTAAACTTTCCTTTTGTGACCATCATTATATTTTTTAAATGATGTCCAATAACTTATGAGCCAATACTCTATAGTCAAGGCACATAAAACATTTATACCTTTAAGATCAATTAGAAATAAGGAAACGTGATCACACAAATCTCATAAATTTAAAACAAATACATTTTTTCCATCTGTAATTTCAGGGGAATGACGCACTTTGAAACCAATTGTCAACATGGTAGAATTTTTTCTAGGAGAATTAACCATTCCTACTTGATATAGAGGTTGAGACTGTTGGCCCTTTAAGAAGTAGCTTTTGTTCAGCTGTGTTTGACTCCTAGTTATTAATGTGAGGCACCTTAAATCACCCTCCTCTGTGTAAATTGAAGAATGGCAGGACTGCCAGCATATAACACTTTTTTACCATGTTTTTTTTTTCTTTTCAACATAAAGGAATAAAAAAAATCATTCGGCCAATTAAAACAATAGGCAAACATAAATTGACACACATATGAACAGGTTTTGGTGCACCAAAGACAGACAACAGACAGAAAGGGAACTTGAGATTTTAAAGGGATCTAAATATCTAAACCAGAACTCAGGATATCTCCATTAGGATTCAGAGAGGAATCAGGACATCTTCTATTTTCTTCTCCTCCCCAGGAGAGTTTTGAAATAGCTTTTAACCATTTTTTGATAGTACATCCTGCACAAGGAAAAACTGCTTTTCTGAAACCTGCTTTTTCTCTTGTCTAAAATTTAACTCCTAATCTTCTTTTTCTTCTGGGAATTCTGCCCGAGACGGGAGGGGAGGCACAGTGGAAAGCACTGATAGTTACTCCATAGTACCCTGCTTTTATCCCTATTGGGTTCATAAAAAGAGAAAGAGTTTTAGAGAACATGATATATATTGGTATATGGAATGGGGGGGGGTGCCTAGGCTACCACACAGTCATGGTATAGAATAAACGTTATCCAGGACAGAGAATGAGAGTAAATGGCATAGTAGAGACAGAGAAAGGCAGAGAGTGTGTATAGATACGTAGAGACTGACTATGACCATGTGTAGGGAGGTGGGAGGGGAGGAGAGCCCAGGAATTTTGTTGCAGTCCAGGACTTACACTCCGCCAATGAGTGGTTTTTACTTTTGATTTCTCTGTGCGCTTCAGCTGCCTCTGACTTCCAAAGAAAAAAATTCTCGCCCAGAGAGCTCAGGTTGGACAACCTGGATAAATTCCTCAGGTGTGATCCAGCTCTCAGTGAAAGATTCTAAGTGCCAAAGTAAAGGGAACAGTCTGCTCATAGGCTGTGACTGTGGAGTTTATTTTTTCTAAAATTTTAAAGTCAAGGGGCTTGTTTTGATTCTGAGGCAGGGAGAATGTGTATCCCTATGAACCAGTCAAGGAAGGATGAAGCATGTGGAGCCCTACCCCTGCCTTCTGTGCATTGACCAGGCACAGTGACCCTGTCCACATAGTATGAGTGATGGGGGAGTAATCAGTACTGCTCATCCAGATACACTGTAGCAATGCCATTTCTTCAGTCCCAGAATATAAATTACAGTAAGAAAATGTCTATACTGGGGAAGTCTGGCTTTCATTCTCTTTTCTAGTAAGCCAAAAACTAAAGTAGAGAACTCAAGACGTCCACTGTTATCACATTCTCAGGGTCTGGGATAACTCACTTGAGGAGAATTCCAAGAATACTGGAAGTTGATGAGGAGAGAAGAAGGACTCAGAGAAATGAGGACCGAGACCCCATCTTTAAATCACCCAGACTACTCCAGTTTTGTGTGTGTGTGTGTGTGTGTGTGTGTGTGTGTGTGTGTGTGTGAGAGAGAGAGAGAGAGAGAGAGAGATCATATGAACCACAGTAATTGAAAGCTGTACGCATGTTCCCAATGGAGCAACCTTGGGCAAGCTAGATGGCTAATTATCAAGTTGTTCTTGTATTAAGCCTTTTGGGAAGAACTTGTCTATAAAAAATACTATCATTATGTCAAATCCTTCCAATTTGAAACTTAAGTATTATAATAATATGTTAGAATTATTGGTGGAAATGAAATTTTCTTTGACCAAACTTGTTTAAAGTCCTGTTTTCATACTTTGAATTCTGCCCACCATTGATCCGCACCAATCAGTTGCTATGGCTGTGCCTGGGAGTGTCTGAGGAAGCTGAGTCATAAAAGTCCCAGGGAATTCATGAGATTTTTCACACCTTCTAACCATCATACATCGCTGGTACTCACCTTCTTCGTTTGAAATGCATCAAGATGGAACTGGCCTTTGGATGCTGAATGAGGCCTATGTTATACTTCTTAAAAAGTAAGTAGAGATTCAGAAGGAAATGCTGTTCCTTAAAGTTGGTCGGCCCCTCAATTCATTGGTTCAGCATAAGGGACAAACATATGTCGATAATCCTTACAAATTTTTTGGCTTTCATCTTTTTCTACCTTCTGCCACCAGAGTTTGCACATGTTCTATGAGGTTTTGCAGCCAGCATTAGAAAGAGGTTTTACTTTGTTTCAATTTCAACTGTTTACAATTCCCTGGAATAGTAGGTACGGGGAATTCTATTTGTGTGTCTATTGCGAATTGTGTCTTCACTAGAAGATATCCATGATTGATTAGTGGTATCTACTACAGAAAACAATACAAGAATAGCAGTGATTGACATATGCATCCCTTTCTGATGGGGTGGTAAAGAAAAGGATTAACAAAAATATAGGGGCAAAAAGAAATTAAGAAGTGAGATTCAAGGAAAACGCTCAGCAATGATAAGAAACACATCCTTGAGAGGACCATCTGTACCTTAGGACTATATTTAGAACAGAATTTAGAGAAAGTAGCATTCTCAATTGATTGGAATTAGAATACTGGTCCATCCAGCTGATTGCACTAAATTTTTAATTCAAAACAAGGTGATAACAATGACCACATCACATGACTTAGATTTGTTGGAGAATACTGTATTTTATAATAGTCACGTCATTGCTTGCTTTATTCCACAGTTTGTGTGTGCGTGTGAATATGTGTGTGTGTAGAAAGAGCCTGACCCATGTCCTTGTTCTTTGTCACAAGTGCTTTTACACAGGTGCTTAGGGCACTTCCCCTACCCACCAGCCCTAAGTTAGGCTTTTTTATATTAATTATGAGCACCAGAGGTCTTAAAAAGCACTGATATTGGATGATGAGATCCTTTGGAAATTGAACTTTAATAAATCCAGGAGGAAGCCATATTCCATCTCTCTGTTGGAAGTACTCTCAATTCTCCCTGAGAATGGTTGTCCAAAAAAATGTTCATAATTCAATATCTGAAGCCCTTTATTCTGTCCCACAATTGCGAGTCCTCCTTAACCATGGAAGAAGAGCTGTGTGAGTCCTCCTTACCAGACAATCACAAGTCAGAAGGCTAATGCAATGAATTTTCTATCGTGAAATATGAAGCAAGTGTAGCTTACACTTGAAAACACACTGTCTTAGGTTTATTCCAAGCACAGAGCTCATGTGGGATACACCAGCAGAGGGCAGGAAAGGTTAATGTACTGGGTGGATAGGGTGAGTGTAATGGTCTCTCCTGCTCTTCCTTTCTCCCTCCTTTTCACCTCTTCCTATCCAAACCTCACTTCTAGTAAGGATAATTTGACTGCTTTTCTAGTTCTCCGAAATTCCTCTTATCCACTGCAGTAGGATCATTAACTGCTGAGCAATAAACCAGCAGATTTTCCATAAACATGGAAAAGTGGGAAATACCACAGAACCTCACCACTAGGAAGACAATTGGACACTTAGATAGATTCTTGTCCCGTTGGAAAAGGGTCCAAAAAGCCAGAGAACTGAAAAACATCGTCAGAATTCAGCTGGACTGCCATTAAGCACCATAGTCACTATGAAATGGATTTTCCTTGGGACCACTTAGTTAATGAATCACTCATCTTAGGTCTCTGCTTGCAGATGGTCATCAGCACACAGCACCAACAATGCATGACTTCCTTGGGAAGCTTCTTTCACAATCAAGGGAGTCCTCATCTCTAGTATCTCAAATACACTAAGCCCAAGAGCCTTTCACAAAGGACAGACACAAAATTAAAAAAATAAAATAAAACATTTGAACAGGGAGTTCTATACACTGCAAGCCCTGGTTAAATTAAAAGCAGTGGACAGCACAGCAGAAGGCAGAAAGGCAAGGAGGACAGAGCCCTGTGCCCTGAAGACCACAGCACAAAAGTCATTCTACACCTTTCTAAACTAGCTTGTTCTGGCCTGAATGTTCAGGTACAGTGACCACACCTCTGATGAGCTCTGGGGACTGGCCTGATAATGCTGGCTCTGGGGCAGACTCTGATTCAGACGTGCAACCAGAACCCAGGCAAAATAATCAAATTCTTAGATGCTTGCTTGGGCCATTTCTTCATTGTTTCCTTCACTGTGAATTGAGTACAATAGATACCCCCTTTCCCTTATCATCTATTCCTTTCACAGTTAATACTGATTGTGGAACCAACAGGGAGATAAAGAACTATAAAAAATGGTGGATGAGAGAGTTAGTGTCCTAATGTCATTGTTGAAACCTGCCAAGCGAACTGTGCCCCAATCAGAAGCAATATTTTACTTGTTGATGGTTGGTTTAACCCAGTTTTGACCAGGATCTTTGATTTGTATAGTCTTCATAATATTTACTGAACTATCTATTTTTGAGTCTTAGAAACTGTGGACTGAATGAAGATAGATGGAAAATGAGTGGAACATGAACTAAGTCTTAGAGAAATTAATTTGTGGTGTTATTTTGGGCAAATTACTTAAGCATTCTGAGCTTAGTTTACTCAAATGAAATATGGAAAGATGCCTCAGAATTCTAGTTATAGGTAGGTCTTCCTAGAGACAATGGCAAGGAACAGAAGAAATGCCATTTCTATTATACTGGGCACCCTGAGAGGGAGGGGAGGGGCTACATAGGGCAGTGGGAAGTTCACCATCCTGGGAGAACAGATCACCTTTCTTCCTGGCATGTGAGAGGAGATCAGCGGCACTCTTGCTCATGACCTTGGTGACATAGAGGGGATAGTTGTTCTGGATGGTGACAGTGATGTCACGGAACACAGCCTCATTTTCCAACTATAAATAGACCCAATCAGTAAAACAGAGCTCCTCACCATTGACAGGTCCTGTCTCTATAACAGGTGCTGATAAAGTACTTTGATGAGGCTAAGAACCACCAGGAGGATTTGAATTTACATGACTTGGATCTGCCTTTGGGATTCCTCTTCTTACATTCCTGTGTTTCCCTCTGTCTGTGAGGAGGAGAATATCATAGGGTTGTGCCTAGGGCACTGCCTGTCATTGTACATTTCTCCTCTCCTGTAGTTAGCATGAAGCACCCCCCTCCAACATGCCTCTATTCCCCAACTTCAGGGCAGAGTCTCTGGGCATGCAAAATCCCATCATTCACAGGGGAGATTATTAGGATCATAAGTTCTTCAAGAGATTTCCTGCAGCTATGGTGTCAGGAAAGGGTTAGTTCTACATAGGATTTCTTATTAGAATTTTTACCAAGACTCAAAGCACAGCAACTCTTTTTATTACTGATCTCTTTAAGCCTACTACAATGTAGAGTTCATGCTTCCAAATATGCCAACTAAGCCAGCTGCACTTAATCCATGTGGGGAATACTGATTAGTTTACCCACACTTGATTAACCAACGGTGATCTGGGAGGTCGGGCTCTTGATTGACTGAGAGTAAAACCTGGTTCTGTTATGTACAAGGCAGGGAACCTATCGTAGATCTCAGAATCTCCAAGTGGTGCTGCTGCTCTCCTGGCTAAGTGGGAGCACCAAAGAGTCCTGATCTCTGGAGCCATTGTAAGGATGAAATGATTAATCTCTTTGAGACATCAGTGCCTGGAGTAGTGGCTGTTGGTGTGATTGTTGGTCAGTTTCTGACCAATGCTAAGTCTGCCATTGCCTAAACCCTGAGCAAGTCCAGCTCCTCCTAGAGTACAGACACAGTGGTGATTCATCATGGATTCAGCAGCCATTTCTTTTCATATGGATATAACTTTCTGGATAGCTTGCACAGACCAATATTAAAAAAAAATGCTTCAAATGGCTTAAAGATGTCTAGTGGCTTCATAAAGCAAAGGAGTCACTCCATTGTATATATGGTTCAGTCAGCTTGAGGAACTGGGTTGACTGAGCTGGAATGTTCCAGATGGCTTTGGGGTGCAGGTAACTGCAAGCACTCAGACACAGCACCTCGGAGAATATGCTCAGTGCCCATTGCTATGCTTTCTGAACAGCATCAATTGAGATTATGTCTTGGTGAGCTTTGAGCTAAAAGGCTTTGGCTTTACTTAGGCTCAGGCCACCTCCCCTTGAAACCTTTGCTGACCACTTCAGCAGCCTCTATGACTCCAGCCCTGGCCTCTGTGATCCTGTTCCCTCCAGCTGACAAAGGATTTTCTGTACTTGGATGACATGACTTTCTTTAGAAGGTTACTTCGCATTTCAACTATACTCTAAAGAGCTTCAACAGCTGGAGAGACTTACAGCTAAGTGGCCTTCTTCCTAAAAAGGAGAAGGGTCTGGCAAAGGTTGAGGTGGTGGATGTAGAGCAAGGTTGAGAAATGAAACCAGGGAACAAAAATAAACTTGCTGTGAAATCCCTGGTTGTTTCTAAAGAAATTGGTCTTGCCAGCCTATCTCTCCAGAGACCAGAATTTCCAGTTTCACAAAGTGTTGACCAGTATGGCCAGCTAGCACCATAGAAATGAATTTTTAGTCCTTCAAACATGATTAGCCCATGGCTGACCTCTAACTTTACCTACGAATGGCCAGTACATTGAACGGAAGCAATAATACCTGAAATAATGCATGAAGTTTACACAGTTAGGAATAAGTGTCTCTAACAGAGATCCTGGAATCATTAAGGCACATATTTTTTTCAGGAATGTTGTGTGTGACTGGAATGCTCATCCTTAATTTACAGATAATATCAACTGACAACATCTAGAAAGCTGACCATGTTCTACATCTCCTTCTGGATGCACCTGATACAAATGTATTATTCAGCTTGCAAAAATGTATAGCACAATTGTAATAGGAAACTTTCCCTATATCTGTGTTACATGTAAATTTCTTGCTGGCTATAGAAGAGATGAGGGAAGATCTAAATGTTTAGGTTCTGCTTCTTCAGTGGAGTTTGCGATAAGACGATTTGCTTCATTGATATGGGAGCCTTGAGATCCCATAATGTGGAAGGTCAGAACAACACTGCTCTCAGATTGGTGGGCAACTAATTCCAAGTTCTGTGCCCTGTGCCAGCAACAGGTGCTGACAAAAGAGACAAGAACCACTAGGCATATTGACTGAAAAGTCTGTTCAACTTCCTTCCCCCCTTGTCAATGTTTGTAAGACTCACAGCAATGTGAAAAAAGTGCATAGAATTTCTCTAGAATTTGGGATGATTAGCAAAGGATGAGACATACAGCTCTACTAATCAAGCACTAGGGAGCATAAGGCAATTGAAGGGCAGAGAGCATCTCCATTACATCTTAGATTCTATCACATTCTTCCAGTCGCACTTGTGCCTAAACTGTGTGTGGATGTGGCTCAAGCAAGAACAAATAGAAACATCACAGAGTACATTAAATGAGTGGCAAGCTAGGACTGTGACATCCAGTCTCCCAGAAAACACTGGTGAAAACAAGTCTCATGCCCATTTTAGCTTTTCACCCTGTGCTTCTCCCCTCAACCCCCGTGAAACCCACCTCCTCCTGTCAGCTCAGAATATGGGCTTCTAGGCCAGTTATCCACATGTCTGCTCCTAAAATAAGAGAAACAAAATGGGAAATATTCTTAGATGACAGAAGGTAGCATTTGAGAAAATTATATTTGTATGCTCTGGGCAAAAATGCATTCAAGGGGTAAAAGTACAAATTTTATTATGTTGGGCAAATACATATTTCTGCATTTGGAGCAATATAGTCAAATCTTTAAAATGTTAACTGGTTTCTTTTATAATCATCATCATCATCATCATTATTATTACTATCATTATTATTAAGATCTTTTGATAATCGTGTACCTCATTTATCTACATTACCAATAAAATGTCACTTATTCTTCAAGTCTTTCAGACCCAACTCCCTGGGAACATCTCCTTGCCTACTTGCTGGCTGGGTCAATCTTTCCTTTATTTCTATTCAATGAAAAGGAAGAATGGATAAAGACAATGTGGTATAGTTACTCAATGGAATACTACTCAGCAAATAAAAATGATGAATTTATGAAATTCTTAGGTAAATGTTTGGAACTAGAAAATATCATCCTAAGTTATGTAACCTAATCACAAAAGAACACACATGGAAAACTGTCACTGATAAGTGGGTATTAGCCCAGAAGCTCTGAATACCCAAGACATAATTCACATATCAAATGATTCCCAAGAAGAAGGGAAGAGAGGGCCTTGGTCCTGGAAAGACTTGTTCCTGCATTGTAGGGGAGTACCAGGACAGAGAATTAGGAAGGGTTGATTGGAGAATGGGCTGAGGGTATAGGGTTTATGAAACTTATGGGGAGGGGTGAACTGGGAAAGATAAATCATTTGCAATGGAAACAAAGAATGTGTGTGTATATATAAAATACAGGTCTTGTACAATGTGAAGTGTTAATTTCCTGGTTAGTTTTAGTAACTGTATCATTTAAAAAAAGAGATCTATGAACAACAATCTGTATCTGGAAATGAATATACACACCCACAGTAATAAACCTACTCATGTCAGTACTTAGAGTTAGTTCACTGGTACTATTTTATCCAGTCAATAAAAGATGAACATCCTGATTAATGTGTGATTTTGTTTTATAGCTACTGACACTGGTGTTCAGGTATTTCTACTTTACAAGGGATGCTGAATCCATTTACTTTTTATTTAAAGCTTCTGGATTGTCTCTGGTTCCACATCCTAGTTATGATGTTCTTTCATTATTAGCACTTTGGTAATGCTCTTACAGAGAGCAATGTATCTTTTTCTCATTTCTGTGTTATTGATACATTGCAGATTGCGGTGATATGAAATACCTTATAAGCTACTGCATAAAGTAGAAACTCGTAAATATTTTAAGACATACTAAGAAAAGTTAGAGTGATATTATATGAAGAACTTCAAATGTAAAGTATTGTGGCTTGCATTCACTAACTGGGACTGTATTCAGAAGTCATGATTTTAACATGATTCTATTTTATAAAAGCTTTTCTGGAAGATTTTATTCAAATTCTGGTCAAAACCCAACTTAGAGATCATCATTAAATAATTAGTGATGTCTCTAGAGAAGAAATTTTACTAGAGTTTTAAAAATCCATAATAGAACTATTTAACCATTTAAAACAGAAAATAAATAAGATCATATGTTCAGCAATGTGCATGCTAATAGAATTATTTTTAAACTATGAGGTACAAAGTATTCTTTAAAAAATTAAAAGTGCAATATAACCAACTATAAAAGAACCAAAAGTTAATTGAAAATCGATGTTCTTTTCTCTGGTGTTTACAGAAATATACAATAGAATATATTTAAGCATTTTGCTATTTTGATGGTTTGTAAAGGAACAGATGTTGTGAGATAGGATAGTCTAGGCAGGTAAAGCAGCCTGCGACAAATTAAACTTAATATATCACTCAGTTTTGCTTGGAAAAAATACTCACTATTGTCATATGTATTCATCTCTCATTGATCTATAACACATTATAAGAAACAGTACCATGGTTATCAAAGTTCTTTAGGACATGCAAATGTTATAAAACAATGTATGAGAAAATATTATCATTTATAAAATCTTTCCATTGGCAACACTTATGTAAATGCTTAATTATATTGTACTTACAATAAATTTTCTTTGCAGGAAAAAATTAAATAAAATAAAATTGAGGGCTAAAAAATTGTTATTCAACTCCTATTCAAAATGGAACTCTTATGCTAAATAAGTGCAAGTGTCTCTCTTTTCTTGGAGTCCATCCCAGGGGCAGCTTATAAATGAAATAGCATAAAAGGTCACACACAGAATCAGGAAATACAGCTTAGTGGTTGGTGCAGATCCAAGCTTATTGTGGCTAAGTATACACAGCAGTTCTAACTGACATCCGTTGTGATTGGCTTCTAAGAACACCAAAGTGCAGAACATCCTAATAAGAGCAGCAAATATATGTGAGAAAATTTTCTTATAGCTCTAATGATAGCAAAAAATGGCAGACTAGACAGAAAATAGTTACCTCAGCCTTAGCATTCTTTCTGCAACTTGATTGAATTTGTTATCACCTAGGAGACTAGATTAGTGAGCGATACTTCTGGGTGTGTCTACAGATTAACTGAGGGTGGGCCAAATTCTTCCAGACAATTCAAACAACCAACAGAAAGGGAAGGGCCAGACAGTGGTGGTACACACCTTTAATCCCAGCACTTGGGAGGTAGAGGCTTGGGGATTTCTGACTTTGAGGCTAACCTGCTCCACAGAGTTCATTCCAGGACAGCCAGGCCTATAGAGAGCAAACCTGTCTCGAAAAAAACAAACCACACCAAAGCAAACCAAAGCAAACCAATGCAAACCAAAGCAAACCAAAGCCAAGCAAACCAAACCAAACCGGACAAAACAAAACAAAAAAGAAAGCCAAATGCCCAGCACTAGGGAGGCAGAGGCAAGCAGATATCTGAGTTCAAGACTATCTTGTCTGCAGATCAAGTTCCAGGGAAGCAAGGGCTATACAGAGAAACCCTATCTCAGAATAACAAATCTGGCATGGGGATGGTTGGTGTGGTGTGGCAGGGTGAACACATAGGAGGACGCCTTAAAAACTTATATCACACACACTATGAAAACATCTCTTAACACCTCAGAGGCTGATTTTTCTAGTATATCAACCTCCTTTTGTCTTCTGGCCATTCTCATTGATTGAATTCTAGAAATATTTTCTTTCAGGCTCTAGTAAGCGCCCTCCTCCCTAATGAGGCACATAAAGGTTAAGGTTTACAATGAAACATCTTCTGCCTTATATCAACTATCTTCGGGTAACATGTGTTAACGCATAATGAAGCCAGTTTATCAGGGTCAAACTCTTAACACACAGCTTCCATGAGTCCATCACAACAATAAAGACTTCACTATTCTGGACAAAGCACAGCTGTGGCTTCCTTGCACGAATGAAGAAATGACCCTTGTTTTATTTTTGCTTGGAACATAGGATATACCGATTAAATGTTTTTTTTTTTAAATTTTTGTTTCTTTTGATTCAAATATGATATATTACTTTCTCCCTTCCCTTTTTCCTTCCACCCCCTCTCAAATACCTGCTTCTCACTTCCCCTCAAAAGCATGGCCTGTTGACATGGTTTTTAAAAATATTGTTATTGTTACATATATGTAATAGCAGAGAAATCTAATCAACCTGATGACCAGGAGGCTCAAGTGTTTATTTCACAGATGTTTTCTGCTAAGTCAGCATCTCCCTAAGTAGCTATGGCTGGCCTTGAAGTGAAAATGTAATAGCAGAGACATCTAATCAAGTTGAATCTTTTTGGAGGCACTCATATGCACATAATTTCAGGATTAACTAATTTGTATTAGATATCTGTCTCTGAACTCATCCTGGGAGAAGCTAGTTCTTATTTTACCTGCAATTCTTTGCCTAGTGTTGAGGCCCTATGAGATTTTGTTCTTCTGGGTCATCATATCTACTAGTGTTTTTGCTTGGGTCTTGTTTTGATGTTCTCAGATGGTGTTAACGGGGTTGAGGTTTCCCAGTTGTTTCCTGGAGACACACTCTCACGGCCGACTTCCTAGAGGATCTTACAACAATTCTGACTCCTCTAAGTCCTGTCAGTGTGAGAGCAGCTCTGTTGTAGCTATAACCACTGAGATAGTACTTCTCTGTCTTTGACCTGGTGCAGTTTTCTGATTGTCTCTGTCTACTGCAAATGGATATTTCCTAATTGTGCCGCGCTGGTTCCCTGAACAGCAGGGAAGAAAAACTAGCACACCAATTCCTTCCAGAGAGAATTTACTCAGAATGAATGTTTAGGTCCAGCTTGCTGGGTGTGCCCCCCGAATCTCCCTAGAGCGTGACTGACATACCCTTGCTAGGATGGCCCATGGTCTGAGACGACGCTTCGCTCTACCATTGGCCAAGCAACATGGCGTGAGATCACGCCACTGAGTGATCCAAGCCTCAAGCCTTATTCGGACTTGTTTACTCTGGACGGCCAGGCTCCGGCAGCGCCATCTTTAAGGCGTGGTCAGCTCTCCACAGTTCTCCCTTTTTGTTTTTATAAAAGGCTGATACCATTTGTTCAAACAAAACACTTCATGAGTGGTCCTGTGATCAAGAAAGGTTAGGCCAAGAAGTTGACCCACCTTACTGTGTGCAATGTGCAAGAATCCCTCCAGGTGCAAAGGCTGGGCCACAAAACAAATGGACACCCATCCACAGTAGAATGTGAACAATGTCACTTGGGGTGCAAGGGCTGTCCTACGCTCGAGAAATTGGGGAAAGGAGGTTAGCGCTTATCAAAACTCACCCAGAGCACAGGCCCCCAGCAGGGCAAGAGTCAACACTCCTACTCCTGCCCACTCCTTTAGGTGAGACATTGCTTGAAGAATCCAAGAAGAAAATCCTTCAGCGATCGAGGCATCCACACGTGGAGAATTAACCATGGTAATGGAGACACGCAATTCTTTCATGAGGCTGTCAAATGATCTGGACCAATTACCTGTAAGATAGCTAGACAATTCTTTAGAAAGATTTGCAGCTTGAGAATAATTATTATAATATACAGAGGTCACACACAATCCAGAAAACTTTCACTCACATCCCAATTGGGCTATCTGCCATAGTGTATCTATTTGTTCTTGCACTAAGTCAATTCGCTGATTGACAACCATGAGGCCTCCCTTAATCTGCCCATTAATGGAGGCTTGTACATCGAGTGCTTGTGCAACATTGGCAGATAGATTATTTAATGCGGCAGCATTTTGAATGCCCTGGGAAAGAGCCACACCAGCCGCAGCAGCTAATTTTTCAGAAGAGAGAGGCCACTGAGGAAACCACACTGGCTCCTCTGTCTTCCACGTAATAGGAATATTCTCAGTGTCCCCTAAGAAAAACTCAGTCCTTTTTTATCTCTTTTAGGGGTTGCCGTTACTGGATGTATATCCCCCTGAGACTCTTTACCCAATCCTTGCCCAGGCTGCCATCCCATGCGCCACATCATCCGCTGTGAGGGCATTGAATATCCAATATTGGTCAATTGATATCCCATGAGTGTTAGCAGGTCTCTGCCCCAAAAGCTGATAGGTAACTCCAGCACATAAGGTTGGGATTGACCACTATGTCCTTCTTCATCCTTCCAAGAAAGGAGGGCTGCGCTCATATTAGGAGCTTTTGCATACCCTTGGCCCTGCAGGGACTGAGCAGATGCCTGTACCGGCCAGGCGGTAGACCAATCCTCAGTGGCAATGATGCTACGATCAGCTCCAGTATCTAATAAACCCTGGATTTTCTTGCCATTAACTATTAATTGTAACATCGGCCAGATGTAAACTAAAGAATATAGCATCATTACCTGTTGAGCAAAATCCGAGGATACCTTGGCGAGTTGTATGCGCAGCAAATGAACTATGGCAACTGGGCAAAAGTAAAACTTGGGCGATGCGATCTCCTGGAGTGATGGCCGTAACCCCCCTTAGGAGAGGAGGCCATGATTTTAACAACCCCTTCATAATCAGAATCAATAACTCCTGGATGAGTGATTGGACCCTTTAAGGCAGAAGAGGATCTCTCCAACAGCAACCCCACTGTTCCTGCTGGTAATGGACCTTTCAAGTCCGTAGGGATCAGCTGTACCCCCATCTGTGGTATTAATAAGACTTGGGTGGTGCCTAGGTGGTCCAACCCTGCGGATCCTGGGGTTGCCCTTCTCGGAATCTCAGAAAGCCCAGTGTAGTTCCGGGGGCTGTCGCTGTCATGGCCCCTTATGTTTGTGGGCCCTGGGGTTGAGGTCCCCTCTGCACATTTTTTCGCCGGGGGCCACCATAGCCCTGAGTTAAAGGCTGGCCATGGATGTCCGTGACCGACCTGCACTCATTGGCCCAGTGATTTCCTTTACAACACCTGGGGCAAATCCTCCTTTATTAGGACGTTGTTTCTTCAGGTGTCCTTGTTTACCACAAGAAAAGCAAGCTCCAGGAGATCTTTTTTTTAGTTTTATTATATGGAACTACTCCTTGCACAACAGCTGCTGCCAATCCAGCATTAAATAAAGGTCCTCCTATCTCGCGACATGCTTTCATCCAGGCCTGAAGTCCCTTCCCTTTCCATGGGGTAATGGCATTGCGGCATTCACGAGTGCACTGCTCAAAAATTAATTGTTGCACCAGTGGCATGGCCACATCGGCATCTCCAAAAATCCGATCTGCTGCCTCCATCATTCTGGCCACAAAAATCTGACAATGGCTGGGTAGCCGCTTGACGAATTTTGGCTGTTCCCAGAAACCTCTCCTTTATAAGGGAGAGACTTCCAGGCCTTCTTGGCTATCTGTCTCACCTGATCATACACCTGGATGGGAAAGTTAATCTGATTGTTCAGCCACTGTCCCTTGCCCATGAGCATGTCATAAGTCCAAGCAGCCTGGCCATTAGCAACATTTTCCCTGGCTTGTTGTTGTACCAGTTCAGCGTATATCGACTTACAGTCTAGATATTGCCCCATAGTCAAACATGCCTTAACTGTGGATTGCCAATAAGAGGGCATCATAACATTCCCAGATATGCGCTCAACCAGCGCAAGGGTGAAAGAGGCATTAATGCCATATGCTTGAACTGACTCTGCCAAATTGTTTAGGAGCTTGATGTCGGGCAGTTCATGAGATCTCACTTGATTAGCATCTTCATAGACTGGGAAAGCCATAGGGCTTCTCTCCACATATTAGGGCAAAAGGTATGAGATGCTTGGGCACCCTCTGCTGATCCTAGGGACGATGGGCCAGTGGACACTTCCGCATAGGGCGGAGGGGCTGTCTGCAACACCCTGTGTCTCACTTCCATGTTCTCCCCCTTTAACTCCTTGTCTTGCTTCTCCTTCTTCTCTTTCTTTTTTCTCCTTCGTTCTACCTTTGCTAGGAGCTCCCGTATAGCTTCTTCTAGATCCTCCATATCTAGCTCACTCTCAGACCTGCCATCTGTTCCTGAATCCTGCTCCCCCTCTATTACTTTCAAGCTAGGATACAGGCACGGTGGTTTGCTAGGAGGCTCTTGAGATTTAACAGAGCATGTACCAGAGCGGGCCTCTTTAACCTGCTCTAAGGCCTTAGCTGTAGCCTGTATGGCAGGCAGGCAACTCTCACAAGTCAGACAGCTGCAGATAACTTTCCCCAAACCCCTCACTCCCGTTAAAAAAGTTCTGAATAGTTTTGCCTTTGAACTTGTGGCAGCGGAGGCAAAAACAGCTGATTAAAGTTATCAGAACCACTGCCACAAACACCAGAATGACAATTAACGGAGGGATTCCTTCCGGCATGAACATAGTCTGCTGGCTACTTTTAATTTCACTTTATGATGCCTCCTTCCAAGGACCTAAAAGGGATGAGGCCTCCTTCGGAGGACTTTCTAATGTGGGGCCCAACTTACCGGCCACTTACTAAGCGCTTGCTCTTACTCTCAACAGGTTCTGGAACTCCCGGGGACGTGAAGAAAAAAGGGTACCCGTACAGGCCACCAAATATGCCATGCCAGTTGCCTGACCAGCAGGAAGAAAGACTAGCACACCAGTTCCTTCCAGAGAGAGTTTACTCAGAATGAATGTTTAGTTACAGCTTGCTCGGTGTGCCCCCAATCTCCCTAGAGCGTGACTGATATACCTTTGCTAGGATGGCCCATGGTTCGAGATGACGCTTCGCTCTACCATTGGCCAAGCAACATGGAGTGAGATCACGCCACTGAGTGATCCAAGCCTTATACGGGCTTGTTTACTCTGGATGGCCAAGCTAGGGCAGCACCATCTTTAAGGCACTGTCAGCTCTACACACCTAATGAGGAGGGGAGATACATTTCTCTGTGGGTTTAATGACATTGTGTCATTTAAGAAAGCTCAGCCCTAGCTTGGCAATTTGGGAGATTTGAAAATTCTCCTTGTTTCTACCCCATGGAGGTTGCATTTTGCTCTTATTCCTGTGGAAGCATACAGGAAAACTCTTAAGGATAGCAGATGCCTTCATTTAGGTGACATGATATAATGTTCAGCTGTAGCTGAATCTAATAAATACACATTAGAAACTTATACAAATGCAAAAATGCCCTGATTCTTCTTCCTTATGGAGAACAGATCTTTCCAAGATCAGGAAGAAGTGGGGTGAAGAGTAGGGGGAGAGCATCTGCAATGAGGAGCCACAGGGGGGAAATTTTCCAACCAAGCAATGGCACTACTAGTCCGAAATACAAGAAGCAGACTGGATTCCATGGCTGCCAAGGAAGAGCTAGGGCCTCTGGCTGCTAGGCTGAACACATGGGAAGGGGGAAGGGGTAACAGTTCTTGCACCCATGGTCTATCCCATGAGAGCACTACAAACTGGGGACTCTGGGTAAATAGATTTAAGTTTGGGTGTTCAGGAGACATGGAAAGAACGCATATCACTGCACTAAAACATGTCAGAGTGAATTGTATACTTCACTCACCTCCTCCTATCTCAAGATATTGCTGAGCCTCTGAAATCACAACAGCTAGAGTCCTGTATTTTGGGACTTGAAAAGGAAAGGAGCCCCAGATACAGTGTCTCTGAGTAAAGATGCCTGCTGGGGGATATCAATTTGAGAGATTAAAATTGCTTCTACTGGTTATTCATTATGATCCATAAGCCAATGGTAATATCCTGTTGAGCCTGAAGTTGAGTGGCTCTTTTACTTTTTAAATTAATCATTTTATTTACATCCCAAATGCTGTCCCTTTCCCAGCTACCCCTCCCACAGTTTTAAACTTATATTAGTCCCCAAATAACTGCACTGAGAGACCAAGTTTTCTTTATTTATTTTATTGAAAATGGTCTAGTGGCACATACTTTTAATCCCAGCACAAAGGAGACAGAAGCAGGCAGATCTATCTCTGTAAGTTCAAGGACAGCCTAAGCTACATGGTGAGAATGGAAGGGGTCACAGAACAACATGAGAGCCGATATAGCACTCCTGTAGGCCTGACTGCCACAGTCACGGACGTCTGCTTATGTTCTGAAGGAGATTAGTTTGAATTCTCTTTGGCATCGAAGGCTATGCAAAGCCTGTTTGTGATGGCCTCTACAGTCAAGTGCCTGGCACCAGGTGTTCAAGAAATGCTGCAGGAAGGAACTGTTTTCCTCGCTGTGAATGTCATCAGATGAATGGAGATCTCCATCTCCTTTTCCTCCTGGTTCCTCCTAGCAGAGTTCAGGGCTGAGTGCATTTCGTAACACATGTCGGGAAGGGACTGTGCATCCATCTGATTAGGCAGTCCAGGAAATGGGTAGTGAATGGCTTCGCTTCCTACAGATGATCATTGTGGACCTTGTAGCTCTTGCTGTCATCATTTCTTTAGCACGTTAATATGGTTCCTGAGAAGCCAGTGGATACCAACATGACCGAAATTCATTATTATGGAAGGCTCTGAGATCTGCTGTCCTGGGTCAAATTTCTGAAGAAATGCTGCCTTAGCACAGGCATAACATCATGTAGCTTTGGCTCACTCTCAAACTCTTCTTTTTATTATAGCCTGGTTCCCTAGACTGTCCAGTCCTCTCCTTGCTTGTTTTACTTTTCATGACTTGCTCTATCTTTTTTTGTAGTTGTTGTTTCTGGTGTTTTTTGTTCTTCTCTCAGAGACCAGGAAGCTCAAGTGTTTATTTTACAGATGTTTTCTGCTAAGTCAGCATCTCCCTAAGTAGCTATGGCTGGCCTTGAAATGAAAACTTGTTTCTCTTTCTTAATACTCAGATTGTGACTGATGAAAGGGTGACTGATGATCACAATCTTAGGTTGTTCCTGGAATAAGATGGCATGCCAGGACTTCTCCAGAAATGTTAGTCAATGGAAATTTAGGTACCGTTATGGGCACTTTTGAGCTTTTGCAGTCTCTGAATTTTCCTGTACTTAGCTCTTCTCATCTTAAACCACCGGTGCACTTCGGATTGTCCCATATACAACTGTCTTGCAAGGATCTTCTTTGTGATCTCATTAGGGTACTGAACTTCTTGAAAAGCTTGCTCAAGTGTGCCTTGCTGCCAGGGTGTAAGACCTCTACGTATTCGTGGTCGAGTGCGCCGGGGCTGAGGTTTTGGAACTCTGGCAACTATGGTCTCCAATCCTTCCAACTGTAGATGTCTGGGGCTTTGATGGCTCTCTTGGTTTGAGAAGGTAACATCACCACCAAGGTCGTTCAAGATGACTTCTAGCTTCTTATCACCCTGTTGATTCAGGATACCATGGTGCTCGGGGTTGTCCAGAAAGCTTAGTGCATGTTCTAGGAGAACGCTGTTCTCTTCAGCAGCAAGTACTTGTGGTTGTTGAACTCTGGCATCTAAGGTGTCCAATACCTCCAACTGTACATGTCTGGGGTTTTGATGACTCTCGTGATTCCAGAAGGCGACATCAACACCAAGGTCATTGAAGCTGACTTCCAGGTTCTTATCACCCTGTTGGTTCAGGATACCCTGGTACTCGGGGTTGTCCACGAGGCCTAATGCAGGATCATGGAAAATGCTATTCTCTTCTGCAGCAATTACCTCTTGGTCATCTTTGATTTCCACCTCAATCTCAGGTTCCGCCATGTTGAGGATATTGGATGTAGAGTTATCTCTGAGGAGTTCCATTTCTTGAACTCTGTAGAAGAAGCCTTCTTTCATAGATAAGGACGTGGTCTGCATAATCCAACAGTCAGTGTCTTTCTCAATCTGTAAAGCTGACAATCCAGAGGTGCTCAGTGCACCAAGCTGGACTTCTCCACAGTCTCAATCCGGCATAGAAATCTGAACAGAATCCTGTTGTACTGTTCTACAGTCTTTGGTCTTTTGTGAAATCGCAAGGAACTTGGTCCTACTTCCAGTGATGGAGCAGCAAACAGCAGGTAACTGACCAGCAAGAAGGAGGGCAAGTGGCAGAAAAGCAAACATTCCTTCCATCAAGTCCTTTTATAGATGTCCCAGGCAAAAGGCCCCGCCCACATTTAGGGAGGGCCTCACATCAAAAGGTCAATTACAGAAAACTCCTTGGTATCTGGGCATAGTAACACACACCTTTAATCCAAGAATTCTGGAAGTAGAAGCAACGGGATTTCTTTGAGCTCCATGGGGACTTGTGTATATAGAAAGTTCTAGATGGAAGGATGGAGGTAGAGAGAGATATGCAACAGAGAGAGACAGACAGAGAGAGAGAGAGACAGAGAGAGAGAGAGAGAGAGAGAGAGAGAGAGAGAGAGAGAGAGAGAGAGAGAGAGAGAGAGGAGCTGTGCATGACCTTGTTCAGGAATTTGTTTTTGACTCCAGATGCAATTAAAAGAACGGCCAATAAACCAATCAAAATTTTCTAGATGTAAACTCTTTTAGTGACAGAAGACTTACTTAGCATGTAACTTTTAGATATTCCTTTCTTCACTTCTTATCTAACTAAATATATAAGTTGAAACTGCTGCCTCAAAATTAAAAACAATTGGAGAAGATATCAGTCAAATTAGAAAGAAAATTTTGTAACCAGATTTATGGTGAAAATTTGAAGATTCATTTTTGTTTGGTTGGGTTTTTTGTTTGTTTGTTTGTTTGTATGGGCTTTGGTTTTCTGAGACAGGGTTTTACTATACAATTTTGGTTGTCCTGGAACTCACAGGATCTACCTTTTTTCTGACTCCTTAGTGCTATGATTAAAGGTACACACCATTAACTGACCTTGAAAATTAAGATGTGTTTTTGCGTTTTGTTTTGATTTTGAGATAGCCTTTTTTGTGTAGTCCTGGCTGTTCTTAACCTGGATTTGTAGACCATTCTGGCAAAAAACTCAGAGACCCTACAACCTCTGACTCTAGAGTGCTGGGATTAAAAGCATTTGCTACCACTGCCTGGCTGATGACCAATTCTTTTTCTTTTTTTTTTTTTATTCGATGTATTCTTTATTTACATATCAAATGATTTCCCCTTTTCTTGGTCCCCACTCCGCACAAGTCCCATAAGCCCTCTTCCCTCCCTCTGTTCCTCCATCAACTCCTTCCCACTTCCCTGTTCTGGTATTCCCCTATACTGTTGCATTGAGTCTTTCCAGAACCAGGAGCCACTCCTCTGTTCTTTTTGGACATCATTTAATATGTGGATTATTTCTTGGGTATTCAATGTTTTTAGGTTATTATCCACTTAACAGTGAGTTCATACCATGGCTGACCTTTTGAGACTGGGTTACCTCACTTACTATGATGTTCTCCAGCTCCATCCATTTGTCTACGGATTTCATGAATCCATTGTTTCTAATGGCTGAATAGTAAGTAGTCCATTATATAAATATACCACATTTTTTGTATCCATTCCTCTGTTGAGGGACACCTCAGTTGTTTACAGCTTCTGGCTACTACAAATAGGTCTGCTATGAACATAGTGGAGCATGTGTCCTTATTAGATGCTGGGAAATCCTTTGGGTATATGCCCAGGAGTGGTATAACAAGGTCCTCTGGAAGTGCCATGCCCAGTTTTCTGAGGAACCACCAGATTGATTTCCAAAGTGGTTGCACCATCTTACAATCCCACCAGCAATGGAGCAGTGTTCCTCTTTCTCCACATCCTTGACAGCACCTGCTGTCTCCTGAGTTTTTGACCTTAGCCATTCAGACTGGTGTGAGGTGAAATCTCAGGGTTGTTTTGATTTGCAATTCCCTAATGATTAATGATGTTGAACATTTCTTAAGGTGTCTCTCAGCCCTCCAAAGTTCTTCATGTGAAAAATTTTGTTTAGCTCGGTACCCCACATTTTAATGGGATTATTTCGTTCTCTTGGTTCTATCTTCTTGAATTCTCTGTATATATTAGATATTAGCCCTCTGTCATATTTAGAGCTGGTGAAGATCCTTTCCCAATCTGTTGGTTGACATTTTGTCCTTTTTACAGTGTCCTTTGCCTTACAGAAACTTTGGAGTTGTATGAGGTCCCATTTATCAATTCTCGATCTTAGAGCATAAGCTATTGGTGTTCTATTCAGGAACTTTTCCCCTGTGCCCATGTCCCCAAGGGTCTTCCCCAGTTTATTTTCTATTACTTTCAGTGTGTCAGGTTTTATGTGGAGGTCCTTGATTCATTTGGATTTGAGCTTAGTACAAGGAGATAAGAATGGATCGATTTGCATGTTTCTGCATGCTGACTTCCAATTGAACCAGCACCATTTGTTGAAAAGACTATCTTTTTTTCCAGTGGATGCTTTCAACTCCTTTGTCCAAGATCAAGTGACCATAGATGTGTGAGTCCATTTCTTGGTCTTCAATCCTCTTCCATTGATCTGCTTGCCTGACTTTGTACCAATACCATGCAGTTTTTATCACTATTGCTCTGTAGTAAAATTTGAGGTCTGGGATACTAAATTCCCCTGAAGTTCTTTTACTGTTGAGAATAGTTTTAGCTATCCTGGGTTTTTTGTTATTCCAGATGGATTTGAACATTGCTCTTTCTAGCTCTATGAAGAAGTGGGTTGGGATTTTGATGGGGATTGCATTGAATCTGCACATTGCCTTTGGCAATATGACCATTTTAACTATATTAGTCCTGCCAATCCATGAGCAAGAAGATTTTTTCCATTTTCTGAGATCTTCTTCAATTTTCTTCTTCAGAGATCTGAAGTTCTTGTCATATAGTTATTTCACTTGTTTGGTTAGAGTCACTCCAAGGTACTTTATGCTGTTTGTGGCTATTTTGAAGGGTGTCATTTCTCTAATTTCTTTCTCAGTCTGCTTATACTTTGAGTATATAAAGGCTACTGATTTGCTTGAGTTGATTTTGTAGCCAGCCACTTTGCGGAAGTTGTTTGTCAGCTGTAGAAGTTCTCTAGTAGAGTTTTTTTTTGGGTCACTTAAGTATACTATCATATCATCTGCAAATAGTGATAGTTTGACTTCTTCCTTTCCAAATTGTATCCATTTGATCTTCTTATGTTGTCAAATTTCTCTAGCAAGGACTTCAAGAACTATGTTGAAAAGATAGAGAGAGGGGGGGCAGCCTTGTCTAGTCCCTGATTTTAGTGGGATTGCTTCAAGTTTCTCTCCATTTAGTTTGATGTTGGCTACCAGTTTGCTGTATATTGCTTTTACTATGTTTAGATATGGGCCTTGAATTCCTGTCCTTTCCAAGACTTTTAGCATGATAGGATGGTGAATTTGGTCAAATGCCCTTTCAGCATCTAATGAAATGATCATGTGGATTTTTTCTTTGTGTTTGTTTGTGTAGTGGTTTGCATTGATGGATTTCCTTATATTGAACGATCCCTGCATCCCTGGGATAAAGCCTATTTGATCCTGGTGGATGATCATTTTGATTCTTAAAGAACAAAGACACAGTACTTCCAGCCAGGAACAAAAAGCTTGAAATCACATCTAATTGCCTTGAAATTTTGAGTACCCTCCTACCTCTGCAGACCTAATATTGGGAGTAAAAGGTAAGCCCAGAGCTATAAGCTTTTTGAGCATGGATTTTGATTTTAGCAATGTGTTCATGCCAGAGTCATGAACACTTGGGGTGTTCAAGCTATGCTGAAGAGAAGAAATGGATGGGAAGCAGAACCAAGTTCACACAGATTACTCACTCCATGCAGTTACCCGGGCAATGATATCTGCACTCTTGGCATGAACTTGAGCAATAGCCTCCAGCTTTTCCAGGAAGGCGAAGATCTCATTGAGCTAAAACAGAAATAAACAGCATCACAGCATCATTTAGCATCATGACAAAAATGGCCATTTATTAAAACCAGGACTTAATCTGTCTTAAAATGTATAAGAATATAGTCCAATGAGATTTAAGAGGCTTTGTCTCTATAAAAGATTTGTCAGGACTTACATACAGTTTGGACCAGTATCTGAGGAACCTTCTCTCAGGCATCCAGATTGAATGGAGGAATTTTTCATTGAGCTTAGACATGGTACACTAGAATTCTTTTCAACAAGTGCTCCAACAGCCCCCAAGGGCCTGGTCAAAGCTAACGCAAATATTCAAACTATTACTCTGAGCCTTTCAAGACAAAATTGCCCTTACTCTCCACCAAGTTAAGAGTACTATTTTCTTGCATTTCCCATGATTGATTCAGGTTTATCAAAACTCATTCACATCCATGATATTTCCTAGGAAAAGACAAACTGATACAAATATGACAGCCAAGCCAGTGCAACGGGCCTGAAGCCTACCTGATTCTATGAGGTAGACAAATGCACACTTTCACCAGGTTTATAAGAGGTTCAGAGACCAGCTTTCCCTTATTCAAGCACCTTAGGTACCCAACACATAACCTTCTTTAAAATGTAGTATGTACAGCAAGGTCTTCAATAAACGACCTGGCATAGTGGCCACCCACAAGCAACCATAGTGGCTCATGTCCCAAAAGCCAGGGTCAACAGCAACACTAGGAAAGCCATGCAGACCATCCAAACCAGACAGCCTAATGGGTTGTTACCTCAGTGTTGAAAATTTGATATAAATCCTAGTTGGCCGTGTAAACCATGAAGGAATTTACACCTGACAGGCAAGAAAAGGATAAAAGTCATGAAAAAGTCATGATTAGCTATCAACATAGTCGTCTCATGTTTATCATATATACATAAAAAACCGCACCCACTCCCCCACCCCCCACACACAGACAGAGAGAGAGACAGAGACAGAGACAGAGACAGAGTCAGAGACAGAGACAGAAAGACCCTGAGCACATGGCTCAGATGCCTGTCCAATAGAGGTGAAGACATTTGTAATGCTTTTATCCTATCATGTCCTTTCTTGTCCTGTAAAATCCATAGTTTGTTAGTAGTGTCTTGGCAGAATGGTGTCACCCGTCTGCAGCTTTAACTACTCTCAATTCCCAGCATTGCCAGAATTTAGAAGAGCAAAACTGATATTGTTTGAGGAAGCAGATACCAAGAAGTTACATTAACATACCAGCTGTGCAAAGACACTAGGGGTTGTAGAACATGAATGTTCCACCACACCACGATAACCTGGGAATGGTTCCCTTTGGGGCATCTGTTCCTCCAGCCTTGTAAATTGGAAAATAACACTCACCTCATGAGGAAGTAGTTCACCATGAAAGGAGCCAATGGTCTTTTAGTCCCTGTGAGGCGAGCATATGGTCTCCATGGGGTGGGTTTATTTCACTATTTGGTAAAAGACTGTTATATACTATGCTGGAGGCTGAAGTGCCAAAGAGGAGAAAGAATACAATAAAAACTAAACTTAAAAACTACTTATGGGCTAGACCTGGCGATGGGAAAAGCTTATCATCCTATTATTGGGTTGGCTAAGGCAGGAAGATTACCTTGAATTTTCTTTCTATGACTTGGTGTATCCCATGAGTTTTGCCTGTACCCTGGGCTACATAAAACTTATCTGGCAACCCAGTAAGGCTTTACATCAAAATAAAGTTAAAGCCAAATCTCTGAAAGCCTTGTATCCTCCATAAAAACTATTTTGTAATTTGTAGAATGTATATACTTATAGGATGTAATATTTTCTGCCATGGAACTTACACTTTTCAATACACACATACACAGCACATGTACACCTGGATTCACACATACACAGCACACCTGCACAGTTTTATTCTAACTATATTATTTTCCCACCATTCTCTACAATTTGTTTGAAGAATAAAACAGGTGGTGGTGGCCCAAGCCTACTTTTATCCCAGCACTAAGAAGGCAGAGACAGGCAACAATCTGTGAGTCCAAAGTCAGCCTGGTCCACAGAGCAAGATCCAGGACAACCAAGGCTACAGAGAAACCCTATCTCAGAAAGAAAAAATAATCTAGTTTTCCATGTAAGAATATCATGACTTTTATTAGAAAAGGGTGGATACTATCTACTCAGTGTGGCTGTTTGAATAGGAGTGACTCCCATAGGCTGAGTTATTTAAATGGTCATTATGGAGTGACAATGCTTGGCAGTGATTAAGATGTAGCCTTGTTGGGTTTAGTATGGCCTATTGAAGCAAACTTGTCACAGGTGGTGTGATTTGGAGTTTTCAATTGTAGATTTAGTGTTTTTCTCTCTTCCGCCTGCCAACAGATCTAAATGTCTAAGCCTCAGCTACATCTCCAGCCCCATGTCTGTCTGTGTAGTCCCATCCTTCCCAGCATGGGGATAAAGGAGTAAACCGCCAAATCTGTAAGGTGGCCTCAATGACATGTTTCAGTTTTATAAGAGTTGCTGTGCTCATGGTATATTCACAGCAAATAACATTGACTAAGAAAATGTTCAACAGTGTGAAGAATAACTCTTTCACGTGTGAAGTTTCTAAGCTTTGAATGCAGTTTCTAAATTTCAAATGTAGAAATAAAAATTAGATATAAAACCTGGCTTCAGTCAATTAACAGAGAGTACAGATAGCAATTTGTGACTTGAATCTATGCCTTGTACTCTCATACCTAAGTCATCAGCATTATAGGAAAAGATCTATTTGATTTTCAACCACATCAATAAGTAGTTGGGATGGTGGAACTCAGTGTGGGTCATCTCAGGGCAGTTTTCCACAATATTCTCATTTCCAAAAGCCTCCAAGTAATTCTTGGAATGACCCAAGTTGTGTAATTTCCTTAAAACAGCTGAATTTTTACTACTATTAAAATTCTCTGTGTGTCAGGCAACAGAGAAGGGGGAAGGGGCTAATTGTTGTTTTGTGTGCTCAAAGATTGGGCAAGATTTATAGGGTGCAGGAAGGGATAGAAAGGAAGAGGCATCCTTTGAGAGATCATCCTCTCTCCTCCAACTTAGACACATAATATTTCCCTAAAGTTTTTGCACAGTGGCAAAACAGAACTGGTGCTTTGAAGCATCCTATCTGCTGCCATTCCTTCAACTGCTTTCCTTTGCACCACAACATCAACAGAGGCTGTTGTTTATCCATCTCTGATATTCTGGATCACCTTACAAAGTTAAGCACATGACTCATTTGCATAACTATGTGTGATCCTGTGGATGTACAGAGTCTAATGACAAGAACATAAGAAGAGACCAGAAGAATCTATGATAATAATGGAACCAAAATCATCATTGCAATGATAGGACACAAACACACACACACACACACACACACTGCATTTTTATTACTAACTATCAATCTATCCTTGCTCCTTGCATGTCTTAGACTTTCTTAAAGATGTGTCATTATAACACAATATTAACCTTTGGTCTTATAAAACAAATAGAGGTTAGAATCATTTGTTCTCAGATTTGTGGGGAATGTGACCTCAGGAAAGATTAGTCCCCTTGCTGCAAGTTCTGCCTTTGTAGTACTGGTATTGATGCATTGTGCTGGGTAGTTTCATGTCAACCTGATTCAAGATAGAGTCATTTTGGAAGAGGGAACACAGACAGAGAACATATTTCTACTGTGGGCAAGCCTGTAATATATTTTTCTTGAATGGTGGCTAATGTGGGAAATATAGCTCACTGTGGACAGAGTCATCCCTGGGATGATAGTTCTATGTGCTGTAAGAGTCAGACTGAGCAAGCCATGAGGAGCAAGCCAGTAAGAGGTGCTTCTTCAAGGTCTATACTTCCACTCTGACCTCCAGGTTCCTGTCCTGCTTGAGTTCATGTCCTGCCTCCCTTCAGTGACACACAACCAGCTGTAAGATGTAAGAAACCCTTTAGTCCTTGATTTGGTTTTTGTCATGGTTTTTAATCATAGCAATAATTAACTCAGATGCCCATGAAGGTGGAAATCATCATCTTTGTGCAAATCTGTTGCCTATTAAATGTCACCCCAGGCAGTTATCCTGACTTCCTGCGTTTTTCTTTTTTCTTTTTTTCTTTTTATTTATTTATTTATTTATTTATTTATTTATTTATTTATTTATTTATTTTGGATTTAAAAACAGCTTTTATTTAGCAAGGAAATTACAACTGTGTACATGTCCTTTTTTTGCTTTCTAGTGTCTGATCTTGTCTCAGCTGTACTTGATCTGGGGAAATGTCTGTCTCCCTGTGCTTGCTTGTACAGTCTTAGATGTGATGATCTTTAAATCCGTGAGCTCATAAATCATCTTCTTCAACTCTGTTACAGGTAAGAGACAGGGCAGTGGGATTTTATTTCTAAGAAATTCTTGAGAAGGACCCTGCTAATACAACACAGACTTAACAATACATAAGTAAACCAGCCATTCTGTTCACTCTTTCAAAGGAAAATGGCTCAAAAATATATTATGCATTCTTTTTTTTCTGTTTTTTTAATATTTTTATTTTCTATATTCTTTGTTTTCATTCCAAATGATTTCCCCTTTAAAGGATCCCCCCTCCCCATATGTCCCATAAACCCTCTTTTCTCCATCCCTTCGCCAATCACCTCCCTCCTTTTTCTTTTTCCTTATATTCCCTTCCAAGGCTAGATCAATCCTTTCCAGGATCAGGACCCTCTCCATACTTCTTCATGGGAGTCATTGTTATGCTATTTGTGCCGTGGGTTTTCAGGGCTTCTGGGCTAATTAATATCCACTTATCAGAGATTGCATTCCATGTGTATTCTTTTGTGCTTGGGTTACCTTGCTTAGGATGATATTTTCCAGATCAAACCATTTGCCTAAAAATTTTGTGAATTCATTGTTTCTAATTGCTGAATAGTATTCCATTGTGTAAATATAACACATTTTCTCTATCCATTCCTCCTTTGAGGGGCATCTGGGTTCTTTCCAGCTTCTAGCTATTATAAATAAGGCTGCTATGAACATAATGGAGCATGTGTCTTTATTGCATGCTGGGGAATCCTTTGGGTATATGCCCAGGAGAGGTATAGCAGGGTCCTCTGGAAGTCTCATGTCCAGTTTTCTGAGGAACCTCCAGACTGATTTCCACAGTGGTTGTACCAAATTGCAGCCCAACCAGCAGTGGAGGAGTGTTCCTCGTTCTCCACATCCTCGCCAACACCTGCCGTTTCCTGAGTTTTTTACCTTAGCCATTCTGACTGGTGTAAGGTGAAATCTTAGGGTTGTTTTGATCTGCATTTCCCTAATGACTAATGATGTTGAGCACTTTTTAAGGTGCCTCTCGGCCATCCGAATTTCTTCAGGTGAAAATTCTTTGTTTAGATCTGTACCCCATTTTAATAGCGTTATTTGGTTCCCTGGGGTCTAACTTACTGAGTTCTTT
This sequence comes from Apodemus sylvaticus, assembly GCF_947179515.1. Classification (NCBI taxonomy): domain Eukaryota; kingdom Metazoa; phylum Chordata; class Mammalia; order Rodentia; family Muridae; genus Apodemus; species Apodemus sylvaticus. Next base: position 60,900,583 of record NC_067484.1, on the reverse strand, counting down.
GTATATGTTGGATATTAGCCCTCTATCAGATGTGGGGTTGGTGAATATCCTTTCCCAATTTGATGAGATAGTTTTAGCTATCCTGGGTTTCTTGTTATTCCCGATGAATTTGAGAATTGCTTTTTTTTAACTCTGTGAAGAACTGAGTTGGGATTTTGATTGGGATTGCATTGAATCTGTAGATTGCTTTTGGCAAGATGGCCATTTTAACTATATTAATCCTGACAATCAAAGCACATGGCAGATTTTTCCATTTTCTGAGGTCTTCTTCAATTTCCTTCTTCAGAGACCTGAAGTTATTTTCATATAGATCTTTCACCTCTTTGTTTAGAGTCACACCAAGATACTTTATATTATTTGTGGCTATTTTGAAGGGTGTCATTTCCCTAACTTCTTTCTCAGCCTGCTTATCCTTTGAATATAGGAAGGCAACTGCTTTGCTTTAGTTGATTTTATAACTATCCACTCTGTGGAAGTTGTTTATCAGCTGTAGGAGTTCTCTGGTGGAGGTTTTCTGGTCACTTCAGTAGACTATCATGTCATCTGAAAATAGTGATAATTTGACTTCTTCCTTTCCACTTTGTATCACCTTGACCTCCTTATGTTGTCTAATTGCTCTAGCTAGAACTTCAAGTACTATATTAAAAAGATATGGAGAGAGGACAGCCTTGTCTAGTCCCTGATTTTAGTGGGATTGCTTCAAGTTTCTCTCCATTTAGTTTGATGTTGGCTACCGGTTTTCTGTATATTGCTTTAACGATGTTTAGGTATGGGCCATTGATGTTAAGAGATATTAAGGAATAGTGATTGTTACTTCCTGTCATTTATGACGTTATTTTTTTTTACATTTGATTGGTTAACTTCTTTTGGGTTTGATGAAAGGTTACTATCTTGCTTTTTCCAGGGTGAAGTTTCCCTCCTTGTATTGCTGTTTTCCTCCCATTATCCGTTGTAGGGCTGGGTTTGTGGATAGATATAGGGTAAACTTGGTTTTGTCATGGAATATCTTAGTTTCTCGTTCTATGGTGATTGAGAGTTTTGCTGGATATCGTAGTTTTGACTGGCATTTGTGTTCTCTTAGACTCTGCATGAGATCTGCCCAGGATCTTCTAGCCTTCATAGTCTCAGGTGAAAAGTCTGCTGTGAATCTGATAGGTCTTAATTTATATGTTACTTTTTCTCTTACTTCCTTTAATATTCTTATTGTTTAGTACATTTGGTGTTTTGATTATGTGATGGGAATTATTTCTGTTCTGCTCCAGTCTGTTTGGCATTTTGTAGGCTTCTTTTATATTCATGGGCATCTCTCTCTTTAAGTTAGGGAAGTTTTCTTCCATAATTTTATTGAAGATATTTGCTGGCCCTTTAAGTTGTAAATCTTCACTCTCATCTATTCCTATAATCCTTAGGTTTGGTCTTCTCATTGTGTCCTGGATTTCCTGGATATTTTAGGTTACAAGCTTTTTGCTTTTTGCATTTTGCATTTTCTTTTTTTTTATTCGATATAATTTATTTACATTTCAAATGATTTCCCCTTTTCTAGCCCCCCCAATCCCCGAAAGTCCCGCAAACCCCCTTCTCTTCACCTGTCCTCCCACCCACCCCTTCCCACTTCTCCGTTCTGGTTTTGCTGAATACTGTTTCACTGAGTCTTTCCAGAACCAGGGGCCACTCCTCCTTTCTTCTTGTACCTCATTTGATGTGTGGATTATGTTTTGGGTATTCCAGTTTTCTAGGATAATATCCACTTATTAGTGAGTGCATACCATGATTCACCTTTTGAGTCTGGGTTACCTCACTTAGTATGATATTCTCTAGCTCCATCCATTTGCCTAAGAATTTCATGAATTCATTGTTTCTAATGGCTGAATAGTACTCCATTGTGTAGATATACCACATTTTTTGCATCCACTCTTCTGTTGAGGGATACCTGGGTTCTTTCCAGCATCTGGCAATTACAAATAGGGCTGCTATGAACATAGTAGAACATGTATCCTTATTACATGGTGGGGAGTCTTCTGGGTATATGCCCAGGAGTGGTATAGCAGGATCTTCTGGAAGTAAGGTGCCCAGTTTTCGCAGGAACCGCCAGACTGATTTCCAGAGTGGTTGTACCAATTTGCAACCCCACCAGCAGTGGAGGAGTGTTCCTCTTTCTCCACACCCTCTCCAACACTTGCTGTCTCCTGAATTTTTAATCGTAGCCATTCTGACTGGTGTAAGATGAAATCTTAGGGTTGTTTTGATTTGCATTTCCCTAATGACTAATGAAGTTGAGCATTTTTTCAGATGTTTCTCCTCCATCCGAAGTTCTTCAGGTGAGAATTCTTTGTTTAACTGTGTACCCCATTTTTTAATAGGGTTGTTTGGTTTTCTGGAGTCTAACTTCTTGAGTTCTTTATATATATTGGATATTAGCCCTCTATCTGATGTAGGATTGGTGAAGATCTTTTCCCAATTTGTTGGTTGCCGATTTGTCCTCTTGATGGTGTCCTTTGCCTTACAGAAACTTTGTAATTTTATGAGGTCCCATTTGTCAATTCTTGCTCTTAGAGCATACGCTATTTGTGTTCTGTTCAGAAACTTTCTCCCTGTACCGATGTCCTCAAGGGTCTTGCCCAATTTCTTTTCTATTAGCTTCAGAGTGTCTGGCTTTATGTGGAGGTCCTTGATCCATTTGGATTTGAGCTTAGTACAAGGATGGATCAATCCGCATTCTTCTGCATGCTGACCTCTAGTTGAACCAGCACCATTTGTTGAAAAGGCTATCTTTTTTCCATTGGATGTTTTCAGCCTCTTTGTCGAGGATCAAGTGGCCATAGGTGTGTGGGTTCATTTCTGGATCTTCAATCCTGTTCCATTGATCCTCCTGCCTGTCACTGTACCAATACCATGCAGTTTTTAACACTATTGCTCTGTAGTATTGCTTGAGGTCAGGGATACTGATTCCCCCAGATTTCCTTTTGTTGCTGAGAACAGTTTTAGCTATCCTGGGTTTTTTGTTGTTCCAGATGAATTTGATAATTGCTCTTTCTAACTCTGTGAAGAATTGAGTTGGGATTTTGAGGGGTATTGCATTGAATCTGTATAGTGCTTAGGGAAAATGGCCATTTTAACTATATTGATTCTACCGATCCATGAGCATGGGAGGTTTTCCCATTTTTTGAGGTCTTCTTCCATTTCCTTCTTCAGAGTCTTGAAGTTCTTGTCATACAGTTCTTTCACATGTTTGGTAAGAGTCACCCCAAGATACTTTATACTGTTTGTGGCTATTGTGAAGGGGGTCATTTCCCTAATTTCTTTCTCAGCCTGCTTATCCTTTGAGTATAGGAAGGCCACTGATTTGCTTGAGTTGATTTTATAACCTGCCACTTTGCTGAAGTTGTTTATCAGCTGTAGGAGCTCTCTAGTGGAGTTCTTTGGGTCACTTAGGTAGACGATCATGTCGTCTGCAAATAATGATAGTTTGACTTCTTCCTTTCCAATTTGTATCCCTTTGACCTCCTTATGTTGTCGAATTGCCCGAGCTAGTACCTCAAGTACAATATTGAAAAGATAAGGAGAAAGGGGGCAGCCTTGTCTGGTCCCTGATTTCAGTGGGATTGCTTCAAGTTTCTCTCCATTTAGTTTGATGCTGGCTACCGGTTTGCTGTATATTGCTTTTACTATGTTTAGGTATGGGCCTTGAATTCCTGTTCTCTCCAAGACTTTAAGCATGAAGGGATGCTGAATTTTGTCAAATGCTTTTTCTTCATCCAATGAAATGACCATGTGGTTTTGTTCTTTGAGTTTGTTTATGTAGTGGATTGTATTGATGGATTTCCGTATATTGAACCAACCCTGCATTCCCGGGATAAAGCCTACTTGATCATGGTGGATGATCGTTTTGATGTGTTCTTGGATTCGGTTGGCAAGAATTTTATTGAGTATTTTTGCATCAATGTTCATAAGGGAAATTGGTCTGAAGTTCTCTTTCTTTGTTGGATCTTTGTGTGGCTTTGGTATCAGCGTAATTGTGGCTTCTTAGAAGGAATTGGGTAGTGTTCCTTCTGTTTCTATTTTGTGGAATAGTTTGAAGAGTATTGGTGTTAACTCTTCTTTGAAGGTCTGGTAGAATTCTGCACTGAAGCCATCTGGTCCTGTGCTTTTTTTGGTTGGAAGACTTTCTATGACTCCTTCTATTTCTTTAGGCATTATGGGACAGTTTAGATGTTCTAGTTGGTCCTGATTTAATTTTGGTATTTGGTATCTGTCAAGGAAATTGTCCATTTCCTCCAGATTCTCCAGTTGTGTTGAGTATAGGCTCTTGTAGTAGGATCTGAAGATTTTTTGGATTTCCTCAGTTTCCGTTGTTATATCTCCCTTCTCAATGTGTCCTGGATTTCCTGGATATTTTAGGTTACAAGCTTTTTGCATTTTGCATTTTCTTTAACTGTTGAGTCCATGGTTTCTATGGTATCTTCAGCATCTGAGATTCTTTCTTCTATCTCTTCTATTCTGTTGTTGATATTTGCATCTATGTCCCCTGATTTCTTCCCAAGGCTTTCTAACTCCAAAGTTGTCTCCCTTTGAGTTTTTTTAGTTGTTTCTACTTCTGATTTTAGATCCTGGATGGTTTTGCTTAGCTCCTTCACTTGCTTGTTTGTGCTTTCCTCTAATTCTTTAAGAGATATTTGTGTTTCCTCTTTCATTACCTTGGCCTGTTGACCAAAGTTCTCCTGTATTTCATTAAGTGGTTTTTGCGTTTCCTCCTTATTGGCTTTTGTATTCTCCTGAATCTTTTAATGATTTTTGTGTTTCCCTTGCAAGGGCGTCTAACTTTTGATCCATTTTCTCTTGAATTTCTTTAAGTATGTCCTTCATGTGTTCCTGTACCAGCATCATGACCAGTGATTTTAAATCCAAGTCTTGTTTTACTGGTGTGATGGGGTATCCAGGATATGCTGTTAAAGGAGAATTGGGTTCAGATGTTGCCATATTGCCTTGATTTCTGTTAGTGTCTTTCCTGTGTTTGCCTTTTGCCATCTAGTTCTCACTTGTGTTAGTTGGTCTTGTCAATGCTGGACTCACCAGTGCAAGCTGCCTCTTCCCCGGTGGCCTCTGGTGCACAGCTTACCTCCTACACTGCCTGGAGACAGGGTGCTATTACCCAGGCTGTTCAGATCCCGAAGCAGACACCTGAAGGCTCCTGCTGGGGGCCCGCTGGATTCACCAGAGCACATTGACTACTCCCAGCTGGCCTCCCAGAAGCCCATATTGCCTCTTGCAGGACCTGGAGATATGTGTGGTGCTGACACCCAGGCTGATCTGGAACTGGAAGCAGAGCGATCTGAGGGCTCCCACCAGAGGCCTCAGGACTGGAATGTAAGCTCCGTACCACCGGAGCAAGCTGTGTGCTACTAGACTGATTCCGGGTGCACACCAGGTCTCCCGCACTTCCTGGAGACAGAGTGCTGTGGCCCAGGCTGTTCAGATCCCAACATAGACCCCTGAATGCTCCTGCCGGGGCCTGCTGGGTTCACCAGAGCACACTAGAAGCAGACACCTGAAGGCTCCCACAGGGGCCCGCTGGATTCCTTTCTGCATTTTTCGTCTGCATAGTGACTATTTATCTCATGAAGATCCTACAAAAAGTAAAGTTTCATAAAAAGAAAGTGCCTGGAACAAGGTAAAAGCCCCTCAGGCATCCCTCATGTTTTAGTTATCAGACTCCAATCAAGAGTAATGACTCACATGCATGGGAAGTTGTGGGAGGTACAGACCAGGCAGCAGAGAGACAAGGCTGGTGAACTTGCTTTGGCTCACCTTTTGCTTTGCTGAGGTTCTGCACTTCCTGCTAGACACTGTCATTCCAGTGTTTGATGTCCATATCACGCTTTACAAAGCATAGTTGCAGCAGCTGTTAATATCAGCCCACTTATGCCACTTTTCATAGGCCTCTGTCAGGTTAGACTCAGGTTCAGGCACCACATGGTCAACTGAAGACAGAGGGCAAAATGTGTGATTCAGACACAGCTTGGTCTCCCTGCCTCATTCCTGGTCCTTCCTGCTTAGTTGGCTCCAGGACTTGGAACAAATTGCTAGCTTTCTGAAACCTAGGCTTTCTTTTCTTAAAAATGGGTGTTAAGTAAATAAGGAACATATTCTGACATTATTTTCCATCTACGTTTGCCATTTGACTAAGTAAATAATGCATATATAAGGTGCTTCACCGATACCTGTTGCATGCTAAGTGTTCTGTAAGTGTTAATACCACTATACTCTGCATCCTGCTGATACATATTTTTATATAATTGTGGGTGTATCTGCATCTATTTGTGTCAGCTGCTGGGTGGAGTGCCTCAGAGGACAGCCATGTTAGTCTTCTGTCTTAAGCATACCTGGGTATCATTAATAGTGTTGGAGATTGGTGCTTGCCGGTGGGATGGGTCTTCAGTTGGGCTGGTTATTTGTTGTCCTTTCCCTCAGTCTCTGCTCCATCCTCCATCCCTTCATTTCTTGTTGACAGGATACATTTTGTGTTTAGAGTTTGGTGGGTGGGTTTGTGTCCCTATCACTCTATTGGAACTATTGTGTGAGGCTGTTACCAGCAGGTGGGCAGTGACCAGTGTATAAAGTGAATAAGTTAACAAAAAACTAAAACAATAATGGAGTTGTATTGTCAGATTTGTTGGTCAACTTCATAGAGGCTGGAGTTATCACAGAGAAAGGAGTCTCAGTTGAGGAAATGTCTCCATGAGATAATATTACTATGGTTGCTCATCAGCTGTAAGGCATTTTCTTAATTAGTCATCAATGGTGGGAGGGCCAATTGTTGGTGGTGCTGTTCCTGGGCTGGTAGTCTTGGACTCTATAAGAAAGCAAGCTGAGAAAGTCAGGAGAACAATCCAGTAACTCACATCTCTCCAAGAACTCTACATTAGCTCTTGCTTCCTGACCTGCTTGACTTCCAGCCCTGACTAGCTTTGGTGATGAACAACAGTGGGAAGTGTTAGATGATTAAAGCTAGCCAGGCAGTCCTGGCACAAATCTTTAATCCCAGCACTTGGGAGGTACAGGCAGATGGATTTCTGAGTTTGAGGCCAGCCTGCTCTACTGTCATTTCAGACAACTAGGGTTATAAGGCAAACCCTAGTTCAAAAAACCAAAACAACAACAGCAACAACAACAACAACAACAACAACAACAGCTATCTAGAGAGAAAAAGATGCTTGGTAATCTCCAAACTGAGCAAATTAAAAAAAAAACAAAAACAAAAAACAAAAACAAAAAAACAAAAACAAAAACAAAAAAAAACAAAAACAAAACAAAACAAAAAAAACAAAACACAAAACAAAAAAAAAAACAAGCAGTCTCCCAGCTGCCTTGAGCCAAACAGGTGATCAGTTTGGACAGCTGATTTGAGTTTGTTTTCAACCGTTGACACACATCCCTTCTCTTAGAACCCCTCTTTAAGCCAAGGTTGGTCCTTGGCAGTTATAGATGACACTAATTATTTTAGAAAATTTTGTGGTTGTTTAAGCATTTATTCTAGCATAGAATTCTCCACTATATACTTTATTTGGATCGGAGCGTTAGACTTCCATTGGATACTCAGTTTAGAACATTTAGTAGGTATCTGCATACTTGGTCCACCTGTCTGGCCTTCCTAGGAATAAAAATGCTTGTATAACATTGGCAGCTGCTTGAACCTAATCCAGACCAAAGCTGTTTTCACTTGACCGACATTCAGAATTTCCCTTACATGAGTGAAATGAACTGGGACACAGTCCTGCAGAAGAGGCTCATTCTAGGCTTTGTTCAACGTTGAGTCAAGACTTCCAAGTCCAAAACGTACCCACATTCTTTTCCCATTACTCTGTGCACAAGTCCACCCTGGGTCGTACTTCATAAGTACACCAGTTAAATAACACCCTGATGCTAGCTTTACAGAGAAGAAAATGGAGGCATATGTAGGGTAAGTTGAAAACCCTAAGTCACATGATTGGCAAGTCACTAAGCAGGATGTCAACATATGAACTTCTAGGCTTTAGCCACACATTTTTCTATAAGTGGTTCTAGTGTTCCTAATAGTCATTTTCAGAAATATTCTCATAGAAATAGAAGTTTCCTTATTGCAAAGAGGTACTCTTTAATGTCCTTTGAAATCTATGATTTGGTTAATGGTAAAACTCCAGGATCATTCCTCCTCTTTTGTTAGTTTTTTTTTTTTTTTTTTTTAATGATCCATAGTTTTCCGGACTAATAGTAAAATTAATAATAATATAAATAAATTAATAAAAGTTAAAAAAACTAATAGTGACAGAGAAATAATTTCTGTTGATTCAGTACCCAATCAAGGGATATTGTGTCTCATGGAATATTGCTGGGTAAGTGTTAGGTTGGAGCCCTACTGAAGCTCCTCTCTCTTTTTCTTTCCTTGGTATTTAAATTACTCTACAGGATTTAGGAATATTGGCAAGAGCAATATGCTCTGCAGAGGCGTATAGAGAGAAATCGGGGGTTTCTCTTCACGTCCAAGCGAGGCACTTGTCCTGGAGACATGGGCAACTGGCTGTTTCAATGAACAGCTGGAAAAGGTGCATTGTTAATGTGTCAGATGAAAGCCTTGTGGAAGATGGAACAGTGTGGTGGCATTCAAGTATGTCAGTGTCTACTCTAGTGAGTAAGAGCAAAGTGAGGTGACTATGGGGGACCCTGGGTGCCACCTGCCACAGACAACACCTTTCTTCTTTTAGCTGCTCCTCACACCCTAAGAAAACATCCACCTTATAGATCTTGGCCCTTTCTGTAAATCTGACTGCAGAATTTATCAAGTTTCAAATTCTTGGCCTCACATTCAGAAATCCTGATATTGAAACCTGGTTGTGGAACTTGGATGGTGACCAAGCAATGGCCATGATACTGGTCTACTGAGAATCCCATAATTTCAAACCTTAGCAATATTGTTTTAGTATGGTCTGCTTCATTGTTCACCTAGGTATAGTTAGATATTTGTAAAATTAACTAAACTATACTATCAAAGAATGTAACAATGAATGCTGCCATTAAATGCTATAAATTCTGAGAGAGAGAGAGAGAGAGAGAGAGAGAGAGAGAGAGAGGGAGAGAGAGAGAGAGAGAGAGAACCTGTTATTATTCTTGGGCTACCCCATCAAGACTATTCATTACTCTCTCTGTTAGTCTTCTATGTTTTAGGAATGATACAGGGATCTGAGGACTGAGCCCTGCTTTCCTTCTTACAGAAAGGCAGGCTCAATTGTGATCCCACTTTGAACTGGAAGAAGTGATTTTGGAGTCTAAAACTCTTCACAAAAAAAAGAGGCTCCTGGCAAAAAAGGAGTAGGAAATGAGGAAAAGTGACTCCTCTCAGGTAGATAGGCTCCCAACCAAGCTAAGGGAAGGGCAGTTCATTTCAGATCTGCTAAGGCAGTACATCTTAGAAGCTTGCACCTGCATGATGTTGGGGGCTTATAATAATAAGGGAGGCACAGCAACAGAGGACATTATGTTATTTGTCTTCAGCCCTGTGATGAAGTAACAAGCAGCAAGCAGAAGACAGTTTCCCAGGATTTAAAAGATATTGTCACAATTTCCCATCTGTAAGGTGTGGTACAGTTTTCTGAAGGTACATGAGCAGGATTCCTCTCAGAGACACAATGGGTGGAATAACCTCTACAGTATTAGCAGTGAAATTGCAATTTATCTGCGCCTACTCATGGAAGTTATGTGTGATTACATACACACACACACACACACACACACAATATGTATGTCTATATTCTGGAGTTGCAAAAACATTGTACCTAATTCTGATAGAGCAATGATCCAACGTTGAGAACTATCTTAGTTAGGCTTTTAGTGCTGTGAACAGACACCATGACCAAGGCAATGCTTATAAGGACAACATTTTATTGGGGCTTGCTTACAGGTTCAGAGGTTCAGTCCATTATCATCAAGGCAGGAAGATGGTAGCACCCAGGCAGGCATGGGGCTGGAGGAGCTGAGAGTTCTACATCTTCTTTTGAAGGCTGCTACCAGAATTCGCACTTCTGGGCAGCTAGGATGAGGGTCTTACAGCACACACCCACATTGACATACCTACTGCAAAAGGGCCACAATTTCTAGTTGTGCCACTCCCTTTGCCAATTAATTTGGCCAAGGTTATATATATATATATATATATATATATATATATATATATATATATATATATATATATATTTCCATATATATATATATATGTCGGACACTTTGTGCATCTGGAAACAGGTATTCCTCTATATATGGTGCTCACTGAATGCTCTATGGTGTATGGGACATTTGAGGTCCCCATGTGAAAAGTAAGTGTGCCTCTGTTTCTTTGTCATGTTCCCCTTGAAGACATGCCTTCTTCAAGTGCATCTTGATGCTGTTCTGAAAGAATTTATTATTTTCAACAAAGAAAAGTAAGTAACTCTGGGTTGTATACCAGTGACTTAAAATGATATCATATAGGCAGATTTTGTTTGCAGGGATTTCATATATTTTATAGACCAAAGTCTGCCACAAGATAACCAGGATTCTTCGGTCCAGGAAGGCACAGGTCCAGGGTGATGACAAACTGACAGGACCACAGAAGCAGTGTGAAATAAGAATGTATATTTCTGGATGTCTCCTAGTCGAGTCTGAAGGACTTTCGTCACCAGGATGAAGGGGCTTAAAAGGGGGGAGTATAGATGGTTAGGTTAGTGTGGCTAGGAGGCATCCTGGGCACCTCTGCCCATGAGGGACCACAGACACACATACATGGTATAGAATAGAGTTTATTCAGAATGGGGAATGGGAGTTAGTGGTAGAGAGACAGGGGGGAGAGAGAAGGAGAGAGAGAGAGAGAGAGAGAGAGAGAGAGAGAGAGAGAGAGAGAGAGAGAGAGAGAGAAGAGAAGAGAAGAGAAGAGAAGAGAAGAGAAGAGAAGAGAAGAGAGAGTGTGGAGGCCGGCCATGACCACGTGGAGGGGGGAAGAGCCCCAGGGGCAGAGAGGTGAGAGAGTGTGGGAGCGCAGAAAGCAAAGAGAGAGAGGAGGAGCAAGTAGGCCCTCTTATAGTGGGCCAGATCTCTGGGGCACGGCATACCTGGTTATTGCCAGGTAGGTGTGGGGTGGAGCTTAGACAAAACCCCAACATACCCCAATGTTTGGTTAATTAATTAAAGAAAAAGAAAAAAGAAAAGAAGGGACGGAGAATACAGTGAAGCAGGAATAGGGTCGTTGTTGAGATCTGGCTGCTTCATGCTGACATTGGGGCGACGTGTCTCTGCGGAACCTAGAGAAAGCGGTATGGGGGGTGATTGTCCAGTCTCAGGAGGACAGGCTGCTTCTTTGCTGTCCAGGGTTTGTAGAGCCATTTGAAGATAGGTCAGGAGAACAGGTCCAGTAGAAGCTGTCTACATTTGGAGAAGCTGAGAGGAGATTGGAGCATCTGAAGGTTGCTTCTCTGGAGCTGTCCTGGATATGGCAAGGGCCTGGACTTAACAAGATGTTGGAACACATTAGTATAGTTAGGGAATAAGACTAAGTACATTTGGGAGAAAGAAATTTTTTCTTAAGATGTACAATTGAAACCCAGAGGAATCCCAACCTTTGGAAAGGTAGTAAAGTGGGAACTTGGGCAGATGTACTTATCTGGATGGAGCCTACTTGGTCCATGAGCAGTAGATCTGGGTAGGTTTCCTGTAGCTAACAAGTTTATTAAAGAGATAACAACATGAGTTAACCACATGAACAGTCTTTAAGATGAGCCTTTGTGGATCAGAAGGAATAGAATTGAAGGTTGGGACAGTGACAGAGCAAAAGGGGAAATATGAAGCATTTAATGGAAACAGAGTTTAGGTAAGGAGATAACTGCCTAGCTGTCAATGTAGTCAGAAGTCTGAGGAATAAACAATAACTTAGCAGTTATATTATTAAAGAATGACAGATTCCAGTAGCCAGCAGTTCTTTGTGGTCTCTGGTCTCCATGGCGGCTTTGGTTGTCAGTCTGGCTTTCAAGCACAGAAGATGCACAGCTTTTTCTGTGGAATGGATACCCATGACATGAGAAATGGCTTACTTTTGTTTAGCAAAGTCATTTGACTCAAGGTATCCAGTTTTGTCCACTACACTCTTTCAGGCAGCATCCTGTGGCGGTGTCCATCTTTCTTCTGAGACCTCCTGGGAGAAGCTGTCAGGCCTTTGGGAATTCTGTCTGTCTTAAATCTAATAACAAACTTCTGACAAGATTGAGCACAAGAGAGGAGAGCAATAGTTAAGAGAGAATAGGAATGGGAATCTTAAGTAGCATTGACAGGTTGCATAGGTAGAGGAAAGTATATTGTCTTGGTTAGTAAAGATGCTAGGATCAGAGTAAGAAAGCTGGCAGCAATGGATAAAATTGTAGTGACAGAAAATGAGTTTGTCTAGGCAGATTTAGGCTTGTTAACATCAACTTGAGCACGCTAGATATAGGAGGAAATGAGTTAAGGGTTTGGGAACACAGAATAGGTGAGGTTCAGATTCTTTATCGTTTACCAGACTGTTAATTTTAAAAGTATACAGTCAAAGACAAGTAGCACCCACTGGGTAGGGGAGGGAGTTGTTCTGCAAACTTAGCGTCCTAAAGAGTGCAGAAACAACTAAAAGGCAGCTAAGCCAAAGAGTCCAGACCATCGTGAGGACCCTTGGGACCCGGGGCTAGAAAAGCCGGAGCTTTAAAAGCCGGAGGAAGCATCCCGCCTGGACCAGGATTTTCGAGGACAGCTGTAAAAGCCAAAGGGAGACTCAGGATCACTTCCGGATTAGGATACACCCGAGGGTGGGTCTAGAAGTCCTAAGCAGGAGTGTGGACTAGGCATGAGAGGAAACCCTTCGTTCCAAAAGAGGTTGGCCAGACTTCATTTGAAAGCTAAGGGATTTACTATTATGGTTAATGTTTATTTAAATTTTTAATCTGCTAGAGGGAAGAACCTGACATGTAGCACACATCAGTGGAAGCCAGTGTGAACCGCTTGGCTGTGGGACCCGGTCCCCCAACTTTGCTTCTCCTGCCTGTGCGTGCCTGCAAGACCAGTCATGGCCTGCTCTATTAACAGTAGAGGACATTGGGAGTGGTGGGACCTCGCAGTGAAGATGAGAGAAGACAGGGTGGTAGGGAGAAGCCATAGAGCTGTGAGAGAATCCGGTAGTAGAATTGATGGGGCATCCCAGCAGCCACTGTGGAGCTGGGCATGGTCTGTGGCTAGCCTTTTTCAGGTAAAGGCCCTGAAATCTGCACTGTAGCCAGCAGAGTGGGACAGTATGGTGGTGGGGGGTGGGGTGCAGCAACGGGAAAGGAGTGCAGGTTTGTTGTGGCGAGGAGGCAGCATCGCTCGGCAGGGATGGAGCACAGCCGATTCTGAAAGCCTGGAGAGACCTCACCATGGGTAGCAGTCACTGTCCCAACTCTGCAGCGGTTTGGATGAAAGTTAGTGATAGCACATGCGCAGAGCAGAACTTCCTGTCCGCAGTGGAAGTAGGAAGTTAGGTAGCCTGCAGTGGCTGGGAAGTAGCTTGTTTCATATCCTAGCAATGGCGCAGGAGGGGCAGAGCTGCCGGGGAAGTGGCAGCAGCCGCAGCACTTCGTCAGCAGTTCTGGAGCAGGAGGGGGTCTGGCATGGGCTGCAGCACCTGCAGCCAAGGACGGGCTTGGCCAGCACACCAGGAGCCCCCCGGGCCACCAAGCCAGCACACTGGAAACCAAGGGGAACCAGTAGAATAAATGCTGCTATCATAGCAATAAGATGCAGGAGTGACTTAGATAGGTGAGCCTGGTGGCACTCGCCTGGCAGGGCATTTCCTTTGCTTGCTGCTGAGTTCCACCGGCAAAGAGGCAGGGAACAGAACAGCAGTGGTCCTGTGGGGAAATACGAGAAGTGCAGAGAATATTGCTCTGACAAGTGGGGGTGTAAGACTTACCCAGAGTCTTAATATCCCATGGAGTTTCTCATTTCTAGGTTTTGGCACCAAGAGAAGGACTTTCGGCAGCAAGATGAAGGGGCTTAAAAGGGGGGAGTATAGGGGGTTAGGTGAATGTGGCTAGGCAGCATGGGGGACGGTGTCCAGGCGGGCCCTTGCCTGGGCATCTCTGCCCCGGAGGGACCACACACACACATACATGGTATAGAATAGAGTTTATTCAGAATAGGTGATGGAAGTTAATGGTAGAGAGAGAGAGGAGGAGGTAGAGTGAGTGAGAGAGAGAGAGAGAGAGAGAGAGAGAGAGAGAGAGAGAGAGAAGAGAGAGAGAGTGGAGGCCGGCCATAACCACGTGGAGGGGGGAAGATCCCCAGGGGCAGAGAGGTGAGAGAGTGTGGGAGAGCAGAGAGCAAAGAGAGAAAGGAGGAGCAAGTAGCCCCTCTTATAGTGGGCCAGATCTCTGGGGCGGGGCATACCTTGCTATTGCCAGATAGGTGTGGGTGGAGCTTAGACAAAACCCCAACACAGTCAATTTAACATCTCAAATTAAGCATCACATTCCTCTGTAAAAGGCTAGGGTTTCTAGGGCAATATAGGATGTTTACCCAAAGTCCAGGCCACATGCGGTTAAAGGGTTTCCTCACCTTGGCTCCACCATCATGCTATCCTGGGAGCTGAAGAAGGATGGTTCCCATGTCTGCTCTTCCAGACAAAGGTGGCGGCATTATAAAGTTTGGGAAGCTCCTGGCTCGAGCTGTCTTCAAAGAGCACTTATGCCTAGTCCGCCAATTGTATTCTTCTCTGTGCCATGCCCAGTGCCACCATAGGCCTCTGAGGCCCCTGATGATCAGCTCTGGTAGCAGCCTCTAGCCCCCAGCTTGATGAACTCACCAGCTGCAGCCCTAAAGCCCAGCCTGGTGAACTAACCAGCTGCAACCCTTAGGCCCAGCTTTGTGTGCTAACTAACTCACTACTACTCCAATTATCTCTCTGAGTTAAAAGTACCTACTGTCTCCTGAATCTCACATGGATAAGGTAAAAATGTTGTTTTGGTCAAAAACTCCCTAGGTGGAGTCTGCAACACAAAAGTAGTTCCTCACAAACTTCTCTTGCCATCCAGGTGGGCCTGGGTAGACATAGCCTGTCTGCATAACAAGCAAGCTCAAGAGTTAAAAGCAGAACAGTCTTAACAGGTCAGTGGATGTCCCTGGGATATCCAAATTCAGTTGCCAGACAGAAAGCCTGACCTCTGGAATGGGGAAAGGTAGCTATGCGCCAGGTACCAACTCAAATGTAAAATCTTTCTATTTTGTCCAATACCCATTCATATGGCAAGAACCTTGTAAGGTTTTTCTGATGTAAATATGCTTAGTCTGGACCTATTGTTTGGAATCAACCTGCCCTTAAGAAAGAAAGAAAGAAAGAAAGAAAGAAAGAAAGAAAGAAAGAAAGAAAGAAAGAAAGAAAGAAAGAAAGAAAGAAAGAAAGAAAGAAAGAAACTGCTTTTCTGAACCCTGCTTTTTCTCTTGTCTAAGATTTACCTCCCAATCTTCTTTTTCTTCTGGGAATTCTGCCCGAGACTGGAGGGGAGGCACAGTGGAAAGCACTGATAGTTACTCCATAGTACCATGCTTTTATCCCTATTGGGTTCATAAAAAGAGAAAGAGTTTTAGAGAACATGATATATGTTGGTATATGGAATGGGGGGTAGTGCCTAGGTTACCACGCAGACATGGTATAGAATAAACGTTATCCAGGACAGAGAATGAGGGTAAATGGCATAGTAGAGACAGAGAAAGGCAGAGAGAGTGTGTATAGAAATGTAGAGACTGACTATGACCATGTGCATAGATGTGGGAGGGGAGGAGAGCCCAGGAATTTTGTTGCAGTCCAGGACTTACACTCTGCCAATGAGTGGTTTTTACTTTTGATTTCTCCGGGCGCTTCAGCTGTCTCTGACTTCCAAAGAAAAAATTCTCGCCCAGAGAGCTCAGGTTGGACAACCTGGATAAATTCCTCAGGTGTGATCCAGCTCTCAGTGAAACATTCTATGTGCCAAAGTAAAGGAAGCAGTCTGCTCATAGGCTGTGACTGTGGACTTTATTTTTTCTAAAATTTTAAAATCAAAGGGCTTGTTTGGATTCTGGCTTTTTCTAGATGTTTGTCTTTGAAATAAATCTTGAAGTTAGAGTGACCATTTGTCCCTTTAACTCTCGTAGCTCCTTTAAGAGGGCTACTTGCTTTCTTTGGCTATCATTTGGCAGAGAGAAGATATTTTTCAGTGGCTCTTCTGCTGGCAGCTTTCTCCTCCAAGTTGACTTGCTCCCCAGGAGAGACAGTGTCAGCACCTGAATTATGACTAGATTTAAGAGTTTATAAAGAAGGATAGACTTTGGTCTTTTTGAGAATTAGTGAAAAATGGAGACATACAGAGAGACCATTTGAAATGTCCGTCCTCTATATCTGTCAGAGGCGGGAGCGATAAGAAAGCATAGGGACAGTGTCTGGACGAGCACTTTTTCAGAGAACTAGATGCTGGAAGCAGGAAGAATTCTGAATAATATCATTAATGAGAGACCAGTAGTTAAAGGCAGTAACCAGAACATTTTTAGTTCCCGGACCAAAAATTGCATTGTAATTTCTTACTCCAGCACATGTTTTCTATATATGGGTCCTTCCTCTGGGAACTGGGAAAATTTGTCCGAGATAATGGTTAAGACCCTAAGTACTTCTCAAAGAAGTACCTAAGATCTCCTTTTCTTAACCCCGCCCCTTGTGTCTCGAGCCTTAAATCAGGCTGAATGAATTTTGCCCCACTGTGTCTCACCTTCGAGATGAGCTGACATGGAGATTTTCCTCTGGCCAAGTGCACTGGCCTGTCAAATATGCCTTGAACTAATTTAATCTGGGATCTGTATGTGAAGGGCCCTCTTCCTTTCTTTCCTATGGCCTTCTTCATCTTACTAGTTCCACAGGTACTTCACTGTTGGGTGCCAGAGTGTCCCGACCTGCAGGACAGTCAACAGTGTTCCTGGAGCTACCTAAAATGAGGGCAGAGGGGCAAAGACAGAAAGAAACTGACAGCAAGTCTAATCCCAATTAAGCTGTCAAATTTTATGTTTTACACAAGCCAATATAAAGGGAAGATCACAATCCCCATCCCGCCCCTCTGTATCCCCCTCAAAGCAGTTGAGATCTACCAGTTGAGAACAACTGTTCGAAAGGATCAAATGACCATCTTGGCCTCCAGAGAGGGAAATGGCTGAGAGGATACTAAGCATTGCTGTAGATGTCAATAGAGGCAGCAAAACGTCAGCAAGTATAGCTAGCTAGAAGTAGGAACATGATAGAATGGAAGAACTATTAAGGCAGTTGGAGTAGAGCCAGTAGCAAGAACAGGAGTCTTAAGATGCGGTCACATACACTGGCAGAATAAGATCCTAAGGGAGGTCCACTCAGGGCTTTTCAAGGCTTTTCTCAAGTTGGGCATTCAAGGCCCCAAACTGAGTGTCTGTGGTCCCACCCATTGACCTTCAGCTATAAATTTGCCTTGGGACTGTGTAATCAGACAGCAATATCAATCACCTTTGTGTGTTGTGCAGAGATTATGCCAAGGGCTGGGGTTTATACCCTTGTGAAATATGCCATGTCCCACAGCGGCGTTTATGGCCTATGAGACAAGCATGATTAGACTACCCAGGCAGCAGAAATCCAATCCAATCCTTGTCACATCATGGGCCATACTGAGGCAGGGAGAATGTGTATCCCTATGAACCAGTCAAGGAAGGATGAAGCAGGTGGAGCCCTAACCCTGCCTTCTGTGCATTGACCAGGAACAGTGACCCTGTCCACATAGTATGAATGATGGGAGAGTAATCAGTACTGCTCATCCAGATACACTGTAGCAATGCCATTTCTTCAGTCCCAGAATATAAATTACAGTAAGAAAATGTCTATACTGGGGAAGTCTGGCTTTCATTCTCTTTTCTAGTAAGCCAAAAACTAAAGTAGAGAACTCAAGACGTCCACTGTTATCACATTCTCAGGGTCTGGGATAACTCACTTGAGGAGAATTCCAAGAATACTGGAAGTTGATGAGGAGAGAAGAAGGACTCAGAGAAATGAGGACCGAGACCCCATCTTTAAATCACCCAGACTACTCCAGTTTTGTGTTTGTGTTTGTGTGTGTGTGTGTGTGTGTGTGTGTGTGAGAGAGAGAGAGAGAGAGAGAGAGAGAGAGAGAGAGAGAGAGAGAGAGAGAGTTCATATGAAACACAGTAATTGAAAGCTGTAAGCATGTTCCCAATGGAGCAACCTTGGGCAAGCTAGATGGCTAGTTATCAAGTTGTTCTTGTATTAAGCCTTTTGGGAAGAAGTTGTCTATAAAAAATACTATCATTATGTCAAATCCTTCCAATTTGAAACTTAAGTATTATAATAATATGTTAGAATTATTGGTGGAAATGAAATTTTCTATGACCAAACTTGTTTAGAAGTCCTGTTTTCATACTTTGAATTCTGCCCACCATTGCTTCGGCACCAATCTGTTGCTATGGCTGTGCCTGGGAGTGTCTGAGGAAGCCTAGTCCTAAAAGTCCCAGGCAATTCATGAGATTTTTCACACCTTCTAACCATCATACATCGCTGGTACTCACCTACCTCCTTTGAAATGCATCAAGATGGAACTGGCCTTTGGATGCTGTATGAGGCCTCTGTTATACTTCTTAAAAAGTAGGTAGAGATTCAGAAGGAAATGCTGTTCCTTAAAGTTGGTCGGCCCCTCATTTCACTAGTTCAGCATAAGGGACAAACATATGTCCATAATCCTTGCAAATTTTTTGGCTTTCATCCTTTTCTACCTTCTGCCTCCAGAGTTTGCACATGTTCTATGAGGTTTTGCAGCCAGCATTAGAAAGAGGTTTTACTTTGTTTCAATTTCAACTGTTAACAATTCCCTGGAATAGTAGGTACGGGGAATTCTATTTGTGTGTCTATTGTGTCTTCACTAGAAGATATCCATGATTGATTAGTGGTATCTACTACAGAAAACAATACAAGAAATAGCAGTGATAGACATATGCATCCCTTTCTGATGGGGTGGTAACGAAAAGGCTTAACAAAAATATAGGGGCAAAAAGAAATTAAGAAGTGAGATTCAAGGAAAACCCTCAGCAATGATAATTAACACATCCTTGAGAGGACCATCTGTACCTTAGAACTATATTTAGAACAGAATTTAGAGAAAGTAGCATTCTCAATTGATTGGAATTAGAATACTGGTCCATCCAGCTGATTGCACTACATTTTTAATTCAAAACAAGGTGATAACAATGACCATATCACATGACATAGATTTGTTTGAGAATACTGTATTTATAATAGTCACATCATTGCTTACTTTATTCCACAGTTTGTGTGTGCATGTGAATATGTGTGTGTGTAGAAAGAGCCTGACCCAGGTCCTTGTTCTTTGTCACAAGTGCTTTTACACAGGTGCTTAGGGCACTTCCCCTACCCACCAGCCCTAAGTTAGGCTTTTTTATATTAATTATGAGAACCAGAGGTCTTAAAAAGCACTGATGTTGGATGATGAGATCCTTTGGAAATTGAACTTTAATAAATCCAGGAGGAAGCCATATTCCATCTCTCTGTTGGAAGTACTCTCAATTCTCCCTGAGAATGGTTGTCCAAAAAAATGTTCATAATTCAATATCTGAAGCCCTTTATTCTGTCCCACAATTGTGAGTCCTCCTTAACCATGGAAGAAGAGCTGTGTGAGTCCTCCTTACCAGACAATCACAAGTCAGAAGGCTAATGCAATGAATTTTCTATCGTGAAATATGAAGCAAGGGTAGCTTACACTTGAAAACACACTGTCTGAGGGTTATTCCAAGCACAGAGCTCATGTGGGATACACCAGCAGAGGGCAGGAGAGGTTAATGTACTGGGTGGATAGGGTGAGCGTAATGGTCTCTCCTGCTCTTCCTTTCTCCCTCCTTTTCACCTCTTCCTATCCAAACCTCACTTCTAGTAAGGATAATTTGACTGCTTTTCTAGTTCTCCCAAATGCTTTTTATCCACTGCAGTAGGATCATTAACTGCTGAGCAATAAACCAGCAGTTTTTCCATAAACATGGAAAAGTGGGAAATACCACAGAACCTCACCACTAGGAAGACAATTGGACACTTAGATAGATTCTTGTTCCATTGGAAAAGGGTCCAAAAAGCCAGAGAACTGAGAAACATCGTCAGAATTCAGCTGGACTGCCCCTAAGCACCATAGTCACTATGAAATGGATTTGCCTTGGGACCACTTAGTTAATGAATCACTCATCTTAGGTCTCTGCTAGCAGATGGTCATCAGCACACAGCACCAACAATGCATGACTGCCTGGGGAAGCTTCTTTCACAATCAAGGGAGTCCATATCTCTAGTTTCTCAAATACACTAAGCCCAAGAGCCTTTCACAAAGGACAGACACACAATGAAAAAAAATAAAATAAAACATTTGAACAGGGAGTTCTATACACTGCAAGCCCTGGTTAAATTAAAAGCAGTGGACAGCACAGCAGAAGGCAGAAAGGCAAGGAGGACAGAGCCCTGTGTCCTGAAGACCACAGCACAAAAGTCATTCTACTCCTTTCTAAACTAGCTTGTTCTGACCTGAATGTTCAGGTACAGTGAACTCACCTCTGATGAGCTCTGGGGACTGGCCTGATGATGCTGGCTCTGGGGCAGCCTCTGATTCAGACATGCAACCAGAACCCAGTCAAAATAATCAAATTCTTAGATGCTTGCTTGGGCCATTTCTTCATTGTTTCCTTCACTGTGAATTGAGTACAATAGATACCCCCTTTCCCTTATCATCTATTCCTTTCACAGTTAATACTGATTGTGGAACCAACAGGGAGATAAAGAACTATAAAAAATGGTGGATGAGAGAGTTAGTGTCCTAATGTCATTGCTGAAACCTGCCAAGCTAACTGTGCCCCAATCAGAAGCAATATTTTACTTGTTGATGGTTGGTTTAACCCAGTTTTGACCAGGATCTTTGATTTGTATAGTCTGCATAATATTTACTGAACTATCTATTTTTGAATCTTAGAAAATGTGGACTGACTAAAGACAGATGGAAAATGAGTGGAACATGAACTAAGTCTTAGAGAAATTAATTTGTGGTGTTATTTTGGGCAAATTACTTAAGCATTATGAGCTTAGTTTACTCAAATGAAAGATGGAAAGACACCTCAGAATTCTAGTTATAGGTAGGACTTCCTAGAGACAATGGCAAGGAACAGAAGAAATGTCATTTCTATTACACTGGGCACCCTGAGAGGGAGGGGAGGGGCTACATAGGGCAGTGGGAAGTTCACCATCCTGGGAGAACAGATCACCTTTCTTCCTGGCATGTGAGAGGAGATCAACGGCACTCTTGCTCATGACCTTGGTGACATAGAGGGGATAGTTGTTCTGGCTGGTGACAGTGATGGCACGGAACACAGCCTCATTTTCCAACTATAAATAGACCCAATCAGTAAAACAGAGCTCCTCACCATTGACAGGTCCTGTCTCTATAACAGGTGCTGATAAAGTACTTTGATGAGGCTAAGAACCACCAGGAGGATTTGAATTTACATGACTTGGATCAGCCTCTGGGATTCCTCTTCTTACATTCCTGTGTTTCCCTCTGTCTGGGAGGAGGAGAATATCATAGGGTTGTGCCTAGGGCACTGCCTGTCATTGTACCTTTCTCCTCTCCTGTAGTTAGCATGAAGCACCCCCCTCCAACATGCCTCTATTCCCCAACCTCAGGGCAGAGTCTCTGGGCAAGCAAAATCCCATCATTCACAGGGGAGACTATTAGGAACATAAGTTCTTCAAGAGATTTCCTGCAGCTATGGTGTCAGGAAAGGGTTAGTTCTACACAGGATTTCTTATTAGAATTTTTACCAAGCCTCAAAGCACAGCAACTCTTTTTATTACTGATCAGTTCAAGCCTACTACAATGTAGAGTTCATGCTTCCAAATATGCCAACTAGCCAGCTGCACTTAATCCATGTGGGGAATACAGATTAGTTTACCCACACTTGATTAACCAATAGTGATCTGGGAGCTCGAGCTCTCTTGATTGACTGAGAGTAAAACCTGGTTCTGTTATGTACAAGGCAGGGAACCTATCGTAGATCTCAGAATCTCCCAGTGGTGCTGCTGCTCTCCAGGCTAAGTGGGAGCACCAAAGAGTCCTGATCTCTGGAGCTATTGTAAGGATGAAATGATTAATCCCTTTGAGAAATCAGTGTCTGGACCAGTGGCTGTTGGTGTGATTGTTGGTCAGTTTCTGACCAATGCTAAGTCTGCCATTGCCTAAACCTTGAGCAAGTCCAGCTCCTCCTAGAGTACAGACACAGTGGTGATTCATCATGGATTCAGCAGCCATTTCTTTTCATATGGATATAACTTTCTGGATTAGCTTGCACAGACCAATACTAAAAAAAATGCTTCAAATGGCTTACAGATGTCTAGTTGCTTCATAAAGCAAAGGAGTCACTCCATTGTATATATGGTTCAGTCAGCTTGAGGAACTGGGTTGACTGAGCTGGAATGTTCCAGATGGCTTTGGGGGTGCAGGTAACTACAAGCACTCAGACACCGCACCTCAGAGAATATGCTCAGTGCCAATTGCTCTGCTTTCTAAACAGCATCAATTGATATTATGTCTTGGTGAGCTTTGAGCTAAAAGGCTTTGGCTTTACCAAGGCTCAGGCCCCCTCCTCTTCATACCTTTGCTGACCACTTGAGCAGCCTCTATGACTCCAGCCCTGGCCTCTTTGATCCTGTTCCCTCCTGCTGACAAAGGATTTTCTGCACTTGGATGACATGACTATCTTTAGAAGGTTACTTCGCATTTCAACTATACTCTAAAGAGCTTCAACAGCTGGAGAGACTTACAGCTAAGTGGCCTTCTTCCTAAAAAGGAGAAGGGTCTGGCAAAGGTTGAGGTGGTGGATGTTGAGCAAGGTTGAGAAATGAAACCAAGGAACAAAAATAAACTTTGCTGTGAAAATCCCTGGTTGTTTCTAAAGAAATCTGTCTTGCCAGCCTATCTCTTCAGAGACCAGAATTTCCAGTTTCACAAAGTGTTGACCAGTATGGCCAGCTAACACCATAGAAATGAATTTTTAGTCCTTCAAACATGATTAGCCCATGGCTGACCTCTAACTTTACCTACGAATGGCCAGTACATTGAACAGAAGCAATAATACCAGAAATAAGGCATGAAGTTAACACAGTTAGGAATAACTGTCTCTAACAAAGACCCTGGAATCATTAAGGCACATATTTTTTTCACGAATGTTGTGTGTGACTGGAATGCCCATCGTTAATTTACAGATAATATCAACTGACAACATCTAGAAAGCTGACCATGTTCTACATCTCCTTCTGGATCCACCTGATACAAATGTATTATTCAGCTTGCAAAAATGTATAGCACCATTTTAATAGGAAACTTTCCCTATATCTGTGTTACATGTAAATTTCTTGCTGGCTATAGAAGAGATGAGGGAAGATCTAAATGTTTAGGTTCTGCTTCTTCAGTGGAGTTTGCCATTAGAGGATTAGCTTCATTGATATGGGAGCCTTGAGAACCCATAATGTGGAAGGTCAGAACAACACTGCTCTCAGATTGGTGGGCAACTAATTCCAAGTTCTGTGCCCTGTGCCAGCAGCAGGTGCTGACAAAAGAGACAAGAACCACTAGGCATATTGACTGAAAAGTCTGTTCAACTTCCTTCCCCCCTTGTCAATGTTTTGTAAGACTCATAGCAATATGAAAAAAGTGCATAGAATTTCTCTAGAATTTGGGATGATTAGCAAAGGATGAGACATACAGCTCTACTAATCAAGCACTAGGGAGCATAAGGCAATTGAAGGGCAGAGAGCATCTCCATTACACTTTCAAGCCAGAAGAGGTCTCTGAGAGAAGTCACCCACCAATGATAAATTGAATCTTAGATTTTATCACATTCTTCCAGTCGAACTTGTGCCTAAACTGTGTGTGGATGTGGCTTAAGCAAGAACAAATAGAAACATCCCAGAGTACATTAAGTGAGTGGCAAGCTAGGACTGTGACATCCAGTCTCCCAGAAAACACTGGTGAAACAAGTCTCATACTCATTTTGGCTTTTCACCCTGTGCTTCTCCCCTCAACCCCCGTGAAACCCACCTCCTCCTGTCAACTCAGAATATGGGCTTCTAGGCCAGTTATCCACATGTCTAGCATCCATGTCTGCTCCTAAAATAAGAGAAACAAAATGGGAAATATTCTTAGATGACTGAAGGCAACATTTGAGAAAATTATATTTGCATGCTCTGGGCAAAAATACATTCAAAGGGTAAAAGTACAAAATTTATTATGTTGGGCAAATACATATTTCTGCATTTGGAGCAATATAGTCAAATCTTTAAAATGTTAACTGGTTCCTTTTATAATCATCATCATCATCATCATCATCATCATTATTACTATCATTATTATTAAGATCTTTTGATAATCATGTCCTTGTTTTATCTACATTACCAATAAAATGTCACTTATTCTTCAAGTCTTTCAGACCCAACTCACTGGGAACTTCTCCTTGCCTACTTGCTAGCTGGGTCAATCTTTCCTTTTTTCTATTCAATCAAAGGGAAGAATGGATACAGAAAATGTCTTATAGTTACTCAATGGAATACTACTCAGCAATTAAAAATGATGAATTTATGAAATTCTTAGGCAAATGTTTGGAACTAGAAAATATCATCCTAAGTGATGTAACCTAATCACAAAAGAACACACATGGAAAGCAGTCACTGCTAAGTGGGTATTAGTCCAGAATCTCTTAATACCCAAGACATAATTCACATATCAAATGATTCCCAAGAAGAAGGAAGGAGAGGGCCCTGGTCCTAGAAAGGAGTGTTCCTGCATTTTAGGGGAGTGCCAAGACAGAGAAGTAGGAAGGGTTGATTGGAGAATGGGCTGAGGGAAGAGGGTTTATGGAACTTATGCGGAGGGGTGAACTGGGAAAGAGAAATCATTTGCAATGGAAACAAAGAATGTGTGTGTATATATAAAATACAGGTCTACAAACAAAGAATGTGTGTGTAAATATAAAATACAGGTCTTGTACAATGTGGAGTGTTAATTTCCTGGTTAGTTATAGTAACTGTATCATAGAAAAAAGAGACCTATGAACAACAATCTGTATCTGGAAATGAATATACACACCCACAGTAATAAACCTACTCATGTCAGTACTTAGAGTTAGTTCACTGGTACTATTTTATCCAGTCAATAAAAGATTAACATCCTGATTAATGAGTGATTTTGTTTTATAGCTACTGACACTGGTGTTCAGGTATTTCTACTTTACAAGGGATCCTGAATCCATTTACTTTTTATTTAAAACTTCTGGATTGTCTCTGGTTCCACATCCTAGTTATGATGTTCTTTCATTTTTAGCACTTTGGTAATGCTCTTACAGAGAGCAGTGTATCTTTTTCTCATTTTTGTGGTATTGATACAGTACAGGGTGTAGTGATATGAAATGCCTTGTCAGCTACAGCATAAAAAAGAAACTTGTAAATATTTTATGACATACTAAGAAAAGTTGGAGTGATATTATAGAATAACATCAAATGTAAAGTATTGTGGCTTGCATTCACTAACTGGGACTGTAATCAGAAGTCATGATTTTAATATTACTCTATTTTATAAAAGCTTTTCTGGAAGATTATATTCAAATTCTATCCAAAACCCAACTTAGAGATCATTATTAAATAATTAGTGATGTCTCTAGAAAACAAAAAAACCTTTAACTAGAGATATAAAATTCCATAATAGAATTATTTAAACCATTTAAAATTGAAAATAAATAAGATCATACATGTTCAGCATTGTGGATTCTAATAGAATTATATCCAAACTATGAGGTAGAAATTATTCTTTAAAACATTAAAAATGCAATAAAACCATCTACAAAAGAACCAAAGTATAATTGAAAATCAATGTTCTTTTCTTTGGTGTTTTCAGAAATATACAATAGGATATATTTAAGCATTTGGATATTTTGATGGTTTGTAAAGGAATGGAAGTTGTGAGATAGGATGGTCTAGGCATATAAAACAGCCTGAGAAAATTAAAACTTATTATATCACACAGTTTTGGCTTGGAAAAAATACTCACTATTGTCACATGTATTCACCTCTCATTGATCTATAAAACATTATAAGGAACTGTACAATAGTTATCAAAGTTCTTTAGGACATGAAAATGTTATAAAACAATGTATCAGAAAATATTATCATTTATAAAATCTTTCCATTGGTAACACTGATACAAATGTTTAATTATATTGCACTTACTATAAATTTTCTTTGCATGAAAAAAATAAATTTAAATAAAGGGCTTTAAAAAATTCATTCAACCCCTACTCAAAATGAAAGTCTTATTCTAAATAGGTACAGGTGTCTCTCTTTTCTTGGAGTCCATCCCAGAGGCAGACTAGACTGGCAATACCATAAAAGGTCACACACAGGATCAGGAAGTGTTGCTGAGTGGATGGTGCAGATCCAAGTTTACTGTGGCTAAGTATCTACAGCAGTTCTAATTGACTTCTGGTGTGATTGGCTTCTAAGAACACCAAAGTGCAGAACATCCTATTAAGAGCAGTGAAGTATGTGAGAAAGTTTTCTTATGGTGCTAATGATAGCACAAAATGTCAGATTAGACCGAAAATACTTGCCTCAACTATCTGCAACTTGATTGAATTTGTTATCACCTAGGAGACTAGATTGGTGAGGCATACTTCTCTGAGTGTGTCTACATATTAACTGAGGGTGGGCACAATTCTTCTGGACAATTCTATCAACCAACAGAAATCCAAGGGCCAGACAATGGTGGTACACACCTTTAATCCCAGCACTTGGGAGGTAGAAGCTTGTGGATTCTGAGTTCAAGGCCAGCCTGGTCTACAGACTTTGTTCCAGGACAGCCAGGGCTATACAGAGAAACCCTGTCTCGAAAAAAAACAAACCACACCAAACAAAGCCAAACCAAACCAAGCCAAAGCAAAGCAAAGCAAAGCAAAGCAAAGCAAAGCAAAGCAAAGCAAAGCAAAGCAAAGCAAAGCAAACCAAACCATACCAAACCAAACCAAACAAAACAAAACGAAACGAAACAAAACAAAACAAAACAAAAAAACAAACAAACAAACCAAACAAAATAGAAAGCCAAATGCCCAGCACTTGGGAGGCAGAGGCATGCAGATATACTAGTACAAGGCTATCCGAGTCTGCAGATCAAGTTCCAGAACAGCTAGGGCTATACAGAGAAACCCTATCTCAGAAAATCAAAGAAAACAAAACAAATCCGGCATGGGGACGTTTGGTGTGGTATGTCAGGGGGAACACACAGGAGTAAGCCTTAAGGACTTACATCACACACTATGAAAATATATTTGCACATTTGGAGCAATATAGTCAAATATTTAAAAAGTTAACTGGTTTCTTTTATCATTATTATTAATATTTCTATCATTATTATTAAAATCTCTTGAGAAGAGTGTCCCTGTTTTATCTACATTACCAATAAAATGTCACTTATTCTT
Organism: Apodemus sylvaticus; assembly: GCF_947179515.1. Taxonomy (NCBI): domain Eukaryota; kingdom Metazoa; phylum Chordata; class Mammalia; order Rodentia; family Muridae; genus Apodemus; species Apodemus sylvaticus. The sequence goes on along the minus strand of NC_067484.1, from coordinate 60,872,965 downwards.
CACGTTTTTCAGACGCAACACCCTGGGAACATCTCCTTGCATACTTGCTGGATGGGTCAATCTTTGCTTTATTTGTATTCAATGAAAGGAAAGAATGGATACAGAAAATGTGGTATACTTACTCAATGGAATACTACTGAGCAATTAAAAATGATGATTTCATGAAATTCTTGGGCAAATGTTTGGAACTAGAAAATATCATCCTAAGTGATGTAACCTAATTACAAAAGAACACACATGAAATGCAGTCACTGATAAGTGGTTATTAGCACAGAAGCTCTGAATACCCAAGACACAATTCACATATCAATTGATTCCCAAGAAGAAGGGAAGAGAGGGCCTTGGTCCTGTAAAGACTTCTTCCTGCATTGTAGGGGAGTACCAGGACAGAGAATTAGGAAATGTTGAGTGGAGAATGGGCTGAGGGTATAAGGTTTATGAAACTTATGTGGAGGAGTGAACTGGGAAAGAGAAATCATTTGCAATGGAAACAAAGAATGTGTGTGTATATATAAAATACAGGTCTTGTACAATGTGAATTGTTAATTTCCTGGTTAGTTTTAGTAACTGTATCATTTAAAAAAAGAGACCTATGAACAACAATCTGTATCTGGAAATGAATATACACACCCACAGTAATAAACCTACTCATGTCAGTACTTAGAGTTAGTTCACTGGTACTATTTTATCCAGTCAATAAAAGATGAACATCCTGATTAATGAGTGATTTTGTTTTATAGCTACTGACACTGGTGTTCAGGTATTTCTACTTTACAAGGGATGCTGAATCCATTTACTTTTTATTCAAAACTTCTGGATTGTCTCTGGTTCCACATCCTAGTTATGATGTTCTTTCATTATTAGCACTTTGGTAATGCTCTTACAGAGAGCAATGTATCTTTTTCTCATTTCTGTGGTATTGATACAGTGCAGGGTGTGGTGATATGAAATACCTTGTAAGCTACTGCATAAAGTAGAAACTTGTAAATATTTTAAGACATACTAAGATAAGTTGGAGTGATATTATATGAAGAACTTCAAATGTAAAGTATTGTGGCTTGCATTCACTAACTGGGACTGTATTCAGAAGTCATGATTTTAACATGACTCTATTTAATAAAAGCTTTTCTGGAAGATTTTATTCAAATTCTAGTCAAAACCCAACTTAGAGATCATCATTAAATAATTAGTGATGTCTCTAGAGAAGAAATTTTACTAGAGTTTTAAAAATCCATAATAGAATTATTTAACCATTTAAAACAGAAAATAAATAAGATCATATGTTCAGCAATGTGTATGCTAGTAGAATTATTTTTAAACTATGAGGTACAAAGTATTCTTTAAAAAATTAAAAGTGCAATATAACCAACTATAAAAGAACCAAATGATAATTGAAAATCGACGTTCTTTTCTCTGGTGTTTACAGAAATGCACAATAGAATATATTATAGCATTTGGCTATTTTGATGGTTTGTAAAGGAACAGATGTTGTGAGATAGGATAGTCTAGGCAGGTAAAGCAGCCTGGAACAAATTAAACTTAATATATCACTCAGTTTTGCTTGGAAAAAATACTCACTATTGTCATATGTATTCATCTCTCATTGATCTATAACACTTTATAAGGAACAGTACCATGGTTATCAAAGTTCTTTAGGACATGCAAATGTTATAAAACAATGTATCAGAAAATATTATCATTTATAAAATCTTTTCCTTGGCAACACTTATATAAATGTTTAATTATATTGTACTTACAATAAATTTTCTTTACAGAAAAAAATTAAATAAAATAAAATTGAGGGCTAAAAAATTTTTATTCAATTCCTATTCAAAATGGAACTCTTATGCTAAATAGGTGCAAGTGTCTCTCTTTTCTTGGAGTCCATCCCAGGGGCAGCTTATAAATGCAATAGCATAAAAGGTCACACACAGAATCAGGAAATATAGCTGAGTGGTTGGTGCAGATCCAAGCTTATTGTGGCTAAGTATACACAGCAGTTCTATCTGACTTCCGTTGTGATTGGCTTCTAAGAACACCAAAGTGCAGAACATCCTAATAAGAGCAGCAAATATATGTGAGAAAACTTTCTTATAGCTCTAATGATAGCAAAAAATGGCAGACTAGACAGAAAATAGTTACCTCAGCCTTAGCATTCTTTCTGCAACTTGATTGAGTTTGTTATCACCTATGAGACTAGATTAGTGAGCATTACTTCTGGGTGTGTCTACAGATTAACTGAGGGTGGGCCAAATTCTTCCAGACAATTCAAACAACCAACAGAAAGCCAAGGGCCAGACAGTGGTGGTACACACCTTTATCCCACCACCTGGGAGGTAGAGGCTTGGGGATTTCTGACTTTGAGGCTAACCTGCTCCACAAAGGTCATTCCAGGACAGCCAGGCCTATACAGAGCAAACCTGTCTCCAAAAAAAAAAAAATAAAAAAAATAAAAAAAAAAAAACCACACCGAAGCAAACCAAAGCAAACCAATGCAAACCAAAGCAAACCAAAGCCAAGCAAACCAAACCAAACCAGACAAAACAAAACAAAACAAAACAAAACAAAACAAAACAAAACAAAACAAAAAAGAAAGCCAAATGCCCAGCACTAGGGAGGCAGAGGCAAGCAGATATCTGAGTTCAAGGCTATCTTAGTCTGCAGATCAAGTTCCAGGGCAGCTAGGGCTATACAGAGAAACCCTATCTCAGAAAAACAAATCTGGCATGGGGATGGTTGGTGTGGTGTGGCAGGGTGAACACATAGGAGGACGCCTTAAAAACTTTTATCACACACACTATGAAAACATCTCTTAACATCTCAGAGGCTGATTTTTCTATTATATCAACCTCCTTTTGTCTTCTGGCCATTCTCATTGATTGAATTCTAGAAATATTTTCTTTCAGGCTCTAGTAAGAGCCCTCCCCCCTAATGAGGCACATAAAGGTTAAGGTTTACAATGAAATATCTTCTGCCTTATATCAACAATCTTCGGGTAACATGTGTTAACGCATAATGAAGCCAGTTTATCAGGGTCAAACTCTTAACACTCAGCTTCCACGAGTCCATCACAACAATAAAGACTTCACTATTCTGGACAAAGCACAGCTGTGGCTTCCTTGTACGAATGAGGAAATGACCCTTGTTTTATTTTTGCTTGGAACATAGGATATACAGATTAATTTTTTTTTAAATTTTTGTTTCTTTTGTTTCAAATATGATTATATTACTTTCTCCCTTCCCATTTTCCTTCCACCCCCTCTCAAATACCTGCCTCTCACTTCCCCTCAAAAGCATGGCCTGTTGACATGGTTTTTAAAAGTATTGTTATTGTTACATATATGTAATAGCAGAGAAATCTAATCAACCTGATGACCAGGAGGCTCAAGTGTTTATTTCACAGATGTTTTCTGCTAAGTCAGCATCTCCCTAAGTAGCTATGGCTGGCTTTGAAATGAAAATGTAATAACAGAGACATCTAATCAAGTTGAATGTTTTTGGAGGCACTCATATGCACATAATTTCAGGATTAACTAATTTGTATTAGATATCTATATCTTAACTCATCCTGGGAGAAGCTAGTTTTTATTTTACCTGTAATTCTTTGCCTAGTGTTGAGGCCCTATGAGATTTTGTTCTTCTGGGTCATCATATCTACAAGTGTTTTTGCTTCGGTCTTGTTTTGATGTTCTAAGATGGTGTTAACAGGATTGAGGTTTCCCAGTTGTTTCCTGGAGACACACTCTCACCGCTGACTTCCTAGAGGATCTTACAACAATTTTGACTCCTCTAAGTCCTGTCAGTGTGAGAGTAGCTCTATTGTAGCTATAACCACTGAGATAGTACTTCTCTGTTTTTGACCTGGTGCGGTTTTCTGATTGTCTCTCTATTGCAAATGGATATTTCCTAATTGTGCTACGCTGGTTCCCTGACCAGCAGGAAGAAAGACTAGCACACCAGTTCCTTCCAGACAAAGTTTACTCAGAATGAATGTTTAGGTCCAGCTTGCTGGGTGTGCCACACGAATCTCCCTAGAGCGTGACTGACATACCCTTGCTAGGATGGCCCATGGTCCGAGACGAGGCTTCTATCTACCATTGGCCAAGCAACATGGCGTGAGATCACACCACTGAGTGATCCAAGTCTCAAGCCTTGTTCGGACTTGTTTACGCCGGACAGCCGGGCTCCGGCAGCACCATCTTTAAGGCACGGTCAGCTCTCCACAGTTCTCCCTTTTTGTTTTTATAAAAGGCTGATACCATTTGTTCAAACAAAACCCTTCATGAGTGGTCCTGTGATCAAGAAAAGTTAGGCCAAGAAGTTGACCCACCTTACTGGGTGCAATGTGCAAGAATCCCTCCAGGTGCAAAGGCTGGGCCACAAAGCAAATGGACACCCATCCACAGTAGAATGTGAACAATGTCACGTGGGGTGCAAGGGCTGTCCTACGCTCGAGAAATTGGGGAAAGGAGGTTAGCGCTTATCAATCGCTGCCGGCCACGCCTGAGGAGAAACTCCTGCCTCAAGGGCCTGTGCTCTAGAGCCATCCAGCAGAGATAAAACACACCCAGAGAACAGGCCTCTAGCAGGGCAAGAGTCAACACTCCTACTCCTGCCCGCTCCTTTCGGTGAGCCATTGCTTGAAGAATCCAAGAAGAAAATCCTTCAGCAAGCAAGGCATCCACACGTGGAGAATTAACCATGGTAATGGAGACACGCAATTCTTTCATGAGGCTGTCAAATGATCTGGACCACTTACCTGTATGATAGCTAGACAATTTTTTAGAAAGATTTGCAGCTTGAGAATAATTATTATAATATACAGAGGTCACACACAATCCAGAAAACTTCCACTCACATCCCAATTGGGCTATCTGCCAGAGTGTATCTATTTGTTCTTGCACTAAGTCAATTCGCTGATTGACTACCATGAGGCCTCCCTTAATCTGCCCATTAATGGAGGCTTGTACATCGAGTGCTTGTACAACATTGGCAGATAGATTATTTAACGCGGCAGCATTTTGAATGCCCTGGGAAAGAGCCACACCAGCCGCAGCAGCTAATTTTTCAGAAGAGAGAGGCCACTGAGGAACCCACACTGGCTCCTCTGTCTTCCAGGTGATAGGAATATTCTCAGTGACCCCTAAGAAAAACCCAGTCCTTTTTTATCTCTTTTAGGGGTTGCCGTTACTGGATGTATATCCCCCTGAGAATCTTTACCCAATCCTTGCCCAGGCTGCCATCACATGTGCCACATCATCCGCTGTGAGGGCATTGAATATCCACTATTGGTCAATTGATATCCCATGAGTGTTAGCAGGTCTCTGCCCCAAAAGCTGATAGGTAACTCCAGCACATAAGGTTGGGATTGACCACTATGTCCTTCTTCATCCTTCCAAGAAAGGAGGACTGCACTCATATTAGGAGCTTTTGCATACCCTTGGCCCTGCAGGGACTGAGCAGATGCCTGTACCGGCCAGGCGGTAGGCCAATCCTCAGTGGCAATGATGCTACGATCAGCTCCAGTAGCTAATAAACCCTGGATTTTCTTGCCATTAACTATTAATTGTAACATCGGCCAGATGTAAACTAAAGAATATAGCATCATTACCTGTTGAGTAAAATCCGAGGATACCTTGGCGAGTTGTACGTGCAGCAAATGAACTATGGCAACTGGGCAAAAGTAAAACTTGGGCGATGCGATCTCCTGGAGTGATGGCCGTAACCCCCCTTAGGAGAGGAGGCCATGATTTTAACAACCCCTTCATAATCAGAATCAATAACTCCTGGATGAATGATTGGACCCTTTAAGGCAGAAGAGGATCTCTACAACAGCAACCCCACTGTTCCTGATGGTAATGGACCTTTCAAGTCCGTAGGGATCAGCTGTACCCCCATCTGTGGTATTAATAAGACTCGGGTGGTGCCTAGGTGGTCCAACCCTGCGGATCCTGGGGTTGCCCTTCTAGGTATCTCAGAAAGCCCAGTATAGTTCCGGGGGCTGGCGCTGTCATGGCCCCATATATTTGTGGGCCCTGGGGTTGAGGGCCCCTCTGCACGTTTTTTCGCCGGGGGCCACCATAGCCCTGAGTTAAAGGCTGGCCATGGATGTCCGTGACCGACCTGCACTCATTGGCCCAGTGATTTCCATTACAACACCTGGGGCAAATCCTCCTTTATTAGGACGTTGCTTCTTCAGGTGTCCTTGTTTACCACAAGAAAAGCAAGCTCCAGGAGATCTTTTTTTAGTTTTATTATATGGAACTACTCCTTGCACAACAGCTGCTGCCAATCCAGCATTAAATAAAGGTCCTCCTATCTCGAGACATGCTTTCATCCAGGCCTGAAGTTCCTTCCCTTTCCATGGGGTAATGGCATTGCGGCATTCACGAGTGCACTGCTCAAAAATTAATTGTTTCACCAGTGGCATGGCCACATCGGTATCTCCAAAAATCCAATCTGCTGCCTCCATCATTCTGGCCACAAAAATCTGACAGTGGCTGGGTAGCCGCTTGATGAATTTTGGCTGTTCCCAGAAACCTCTCCTTTATATGGGAGAGACTTCCAGGCCTTCTTGGCTATCTGTCTCACCTGATCATACACCTGGATGGGAAAGTTAATCTGAATGTTCAGCCACTGTCCCTTGCCCATGAGCATGTCATAAGTCTAAGCAGCCTGGCCATTAGCAACATTTTCCCTGGCTTGTTGTTGTACCAATTCAGCATATATGGACTTCCAGTCTAGATATTGCCCCATAGTCAAACATGCCTTAACTGTGGATTGCCAATAAGAGGGCATCATAACATTCCCAGATATGCGCTCAACCAACGCAAGGGTGAAAGAGGCATTAATGCCATATGCTTGAACTGACTCTGCCAAATTGTTTAGGAGCTTGATGTCGGGCAGTTCATGAGATCTCACTTGATTAGCATCTTCATAGACTGGGAAAGCCATAGCGGCTTCTCTCCACATATTAGGGCAAAAGGTATGAGATGCTTGGGCACCCTCTGCTGATCCTAGGGACGATGGGCCAGCGGACACTTCTGCATAGGGCGGAGGGGCTGTCTGCAACACCCTGTGTCTCACTTCCATGTTCTCCCCCTTTAAGTCCTTGTCTTGCTTCTCCTTCTTCTCTTTCTTTTTTCTCCTTCGTTCTACCTTTGCTAGGAGCTCCCGTATAGCTTCTTCTAGATCCTCCATATCTAGCTCACTCTCAGAGCTGCCATCTGTTCCTGAATCCTGCTCGCCCTCTATTCCCTTCAAGCTAGGAAACAGGCGCAGTGGTTTGCTAGGAGGCTCTTGAGATTTAACAGAGCATGTACCAGAGCGGGCCTCTTTAACCTGCTCTAAGGCCTTAGCTGTAGGTTGTATGGCAGGCAGGCAACTCTCACAAGTCAGACAGCTGCAGATAACTTTCCCCAAACCCCTCACTCCCGATAAAAAAGTTCTGAATAGTTTTGCCTTTGAACTTGTGGCAGCGGAGGCAAAAACAGCTGATTAAAGTTATCAGAACCACTGCCACAAACACCAGAATGGCAATTACGGGGGGGAGGGGGGATTCCTCCCAGCATGAACATAGTCTGCTGGCTGCTTTTACTTTCACTTTATGATGCCTCCTTCCAAGGACCTAAAAGGGATGAGGCCTCCTTCGGAGGACTTTCTAATGTGGGGCCCAACTTACCGGCCACTTACTAAGCGCTTGCTCTGACTCTCAACATGTTCTGGAACTCCCGGGGACGTGAAGAAAAAAGGGTACCCGTACAGGCCACCAAATATGCCATGCCGGTTGCCTGACCAGCAGGAAGAAAGACTAGCACACCAGTTCCTTCCAGAGAGAGTTTACTCAGAATGAATGTTTAGTTACAGCTTGCTCGGTGTGCCCCCAATCTCCCTAGAGCGTGACTGATATACCTTTGCTAGGACGGCCCATGGTTCGAGATGACGCTTCGCTCTACCATTGGCCAAGCAACATGGAGTGAGATCACGCCATTGAGTGATCCAAGCCTTATACGGGCTTGTTTACTCTGGATGGCCAGGCTAGGGCAGCACCATCTTTAAGGCACCCTCAGCTCTACACACCTAATGAGGAGGGGAGATACATTTCTCTGTGGGTTTAATGACATTGTGTCATTTAAGAAAGCTCAGCCCTAGCTTGGCAATTTGGCAGATTTGAAAATTCTCCTTCTTTCTACCCCATGGAGATTGCATTTTGCTCTTACTCCTGTGGAAGCATACAGGAAAACTCTTAAGGATAGCAGATGCCTTCATTTAGGTGACATGATATAATGTTCAGCTGTAGCTGAATCTAATAAATACACATTAGAAACTTATACAAATGCAAAAATGCCCTGATTCTTCTTCCTTATGGAGAACAGATCTTTCCAAGATCAGGAAGAAGTGGGGTGAAGAGTAGGGGGAGAGCATCTGCAATGAGGAGCCACAGGGGGGAAACTTTCCAACCAAGCAATGGCACTACTAGTCCGAAATACAAGAAGCAGACTGGATTCCATGGCTGCCAAGGAAGAGCTAGGGCCTCTGGCTGCTAGGCTGAACACATGGGAAGGGGGAAGGGGTAACAGTTCTTGCACCCATGGTCTATCCCATGAGAGCACTACAAACTGGGGACTCTAGGTAAATAGATTTAAGTTTGGGTGTTCAGGAGACATGGGAAGAAAGCGTATCACTGCACTAAAACATGTCAGAGTGAATTGTATACTTCGCTCACCTCCTCCTATCTCAAGATATTGCTGAGCCTCTGAAATCACAACAGCTAGAGTCCTGTATTTTGGGACTTGAAAAGGAAAGGAGCCCCAGATACAGTATCTCTGAGTAAAGATGCCTGCTGGGGGATATCAATTTGAGAGATTAAAATTGCTTCTACTGGTTATTCATTATGATCCATAAGCCAGTGGTAATATCCTGTTGAGCCTGAAGTTGAGTGGCTCTTTTACTTTTTAAATTAATCATTTTATTTACATCCCAAATGCTGTCCCTTTCCCAGCTACCCCTCCCACAGTTTTAAACTTATATTAGTCCCCAAATAACTGCACTGAGAGACCAAGTTTTCTTTATTTATTTTATTGAAAATGGTCTAGTGGCACATACTTTTAATCCCAGCACAAAGGAGACAGGAGCAGGCAGATCTATCTCTGTAAGTTCAAGGACAGCCTAAGCTACATGGTGAGAATGGAAGGGGTCACAGAACAACATGAGAGCCTATATAGCACTCCTGTAGGCCTGACTGCCACAGTCACTGACCTCTGCTTATGTTCTGAAGGAGATTAGTTTGAATTCTCTTTGGCATCGAAGGCTATGCAAAGCCTGTTTGTGCTGGCCTCTACAGTCAAGTGCCTGGCACCAAGTGTTCAAGAGATGCTGCAGGAAGGAACTGTTTTCCTCGCTGTGAATGTCATCAGATGAATGGAGATCTCCATCTCCTTTTCCTCCTGGTTCCTCCTAGCAGAGTTCAGGGCTGAGTGCATTTCGCAACACATGTCGGGACTGTGCATCCATCCGATTAGGCAGTCCAGGAAATGGGTAGTGAATGGCTTCGCTTCCTACAGATGATCATTGTGGACCTTGTAGCTCTTGCTGTCATCATTTCTTTAGCACGTTAATATGGTTCCTGAGAAGCCAGTGGATACCAACATGACCGAAATTCATTATTATGGAAGGCTCTGAGATCTGCTGTCCTGGGTCAAATTTCTGAAGAAATGCTGCCTTAGCACAGGCATAACATCATGTAGCTTTGGCTCACTCTCAAACTCTTCTTTTTATTATAGCCTGGTTCCCTAGACTGTCCAGTCCTCTCCTTGCTTGTTTTACTTTTCATGACTTGCTCTATCTTTTTTTGTAGTTGTTGTTTCTGGTGTTTTTTGTTCTTCTCTCAGAGACCAGGAAGCTCAAGTGTTTATTTTACAGTTGTTTTCTGCTAAGTCAGCATCTCCCTAAGTAGCTATGGCTGGCCTTGAAATGAAAACTTGTTTCTCTTTCTTAATACTCAGATTGTGACTGATGAAAGGGTGACTGATGATCACAATCTTAGGTTGTTCCTGGAATAAGATGGCATGCCAGGACTTCTCCAGAAATGTTAGTCAATGGAAATTTAGGTACCGTTATGGGCACTTTTGAGCTTTTGCAGTCTCTGAATTTTCCTGTACTTAGCTCTTCTCATCTTAAACCACCGGTGCACTTCGGATTGTCCCATATACAGCTGTCTTGCAAGGATCTTCTTTGTGATCTCATTAGGGTACTGAACTTCTTGAAAAGCTTGCTCAAGTGTGCCTTGCTGCCAGGGTGTAAGACCTCTACGTATTCGTGGTCGAGTGCGCCGGGGCTGAGGTTTTGGAACTCTGGCAACTATGGTCTCCAATCCTTTCAACTGTAGATGTCTGGGGCTTTGATGGCTCTCTTGGTTTGAGAAGGTAACATCACCACCAAGGTCGTTCAAGATGACTTCTAGCTTCTTATCACCCTGTTGATTCAGGATACCATGGTGCTCGGGGTTGTCCAGAAAGCTTAGTGCATGTTCTAGGAGAACGCTGTTCTCTTCAGCAGCAAGTACTTGTGGTTGTTGAACTCTGGCATCTAAGGTGTCCAATACCTCCAACTGTAGATGTCTGGGGTTTTGATGACTCTCGTGATTCCAGAAGGTGACATCAACACCAAGGTCATTGAAGCTGACTTCCAGGTTCTTATCACCCTGTTGGTTCAGGATACCCTGGTACTCGGGGTTGTCCACGAGGCCTAATGCAGGATCATGGAAAATGCTATTCTCTTCTGCAGCAATTACCTCTTGGTCATCTTTGATTTCCACCTCAATCTCAGGTTCCGCCATGTTGAGGATATTGGATGTAGAGTTATCTCTGAGGAGTTCCATTTCTTGAACTCTGTAGAAGAAGCCTTCTTTCATAGATAAGGACGTGGTCTGCATAATCCAACAGTCAGTGTCTTTCTCTATCTGAAAAAGCTGACAATCCAGAGGTGCTCAGTGCACCAAGCTGGACTTCTCCACAGTCTCAATCCGGCATAGAAATCTGAACAGAATCCTGTTGTACTGTTCTACAGTCTTTGGTCTTTTGTGAAATCGCAAGGAACTTGGTCCTACTTCCAGTGATGGAGCAGCAAACAGCAGGTAACTGACCAGCAAGAAGGAGGGCAAGTGGCAGAAAAGCAAACATTCCTTCCATCAAGTCCTTTTATAGATGTCCCAGGCAAAAGGCCCCGCCCACATTTAGGGAGGGCCTCACATCAAAAGGTCAATTACAGAAAACTCCTTGGTATCTGGGCATAGTAACACACACCTTTAATCCAAGAATTCTGGAAGTAGAAGCAGCGGGATTTCTTTGAGCTCCATGGGGACTTGTGTATATAGAAAGTTCTAGATGGAAGGATGGAGGTAGAGAGAGATATGCAACAGAGAGAGACAGAGAGAGAGAGAGAGAGAGAGAGAGAGAGAGAGAGAGAGAGAGAGAGAGAGAGAGAGAGAGAGAGAGAGGAGCTGTGCATGACCTTGTTCAGGAATTTGTTTTTGATTCCAGATGCAATTAAAAGAACGGCCAATAAACCAATCAAAATTTTCTAGATGTAAACTCTTTTAGTGACAGAAGACGAAGACTTACTTAGCATGTAACTTTTAGATATTCCTTTCTTCACTTCTTATCTAACTAAATATATAAGTTGAAACTGCTGCCTCAAAATTAAAAACAATTGGAGAAGATATCAGTCAAATTAGAAAGAAAATTTTGTAACCAGATTTATGGTGAAAATTTGAAGATTCATTTTTGTTTGGTTGGGTTTTTTGTTTGTTTGTTTGTTTGTATGGGCTTTGGTTTTCTGAGACAGGGTTTTACTATACAATTTTGGTTGTCCTGGAACTCACAGGATCTACCTTTTTTCTGACTCCTTAGTGCTATGATTAAAGGTACACACCATTAACTGACCTTGAAAATTTAGATGTGTTTTTGCGTTTTGTTTTGATTTTGAGATAGCCTTTTTTGTGTAGTCCTGGCTGTTCTTAACCTGGATTTGTAGACCATTCTGGCAAAAAACTCAGAGACCCTACAACCTCTGACTCTAGAGTGCTGGGATTAAAAGCATTTGCTACCACTGCCTGGCTGATGACCAATTCTTTTTCTTTTTTTTTTTTATTCGATGTATTCTTTATTTACATATCAAATGATTTCCCCTTTTCTTGGTCCCCACTCCGCACAAGTCCCATAAGCCCTCTTCCCTCCCTCTGTTCCTCCATCAACTCCTTCCCACTTCCCTGTTCTGGTATTCCCCTATACTGTTGCATTGAGTCTTTCCAGAACCAGGAGCCACTCCTCTGTTCTTTTTGGACATCATTTAATATGTGGATTATTTCTTGGGTATTCAATGTTTTTAGGTTATTATCCACTTATCAGTGAGTTCATACCATGGCTGACCTTTTGAGACTGGGTTACCTCACTTACTATAATGTTCTCCAGCTCCATCCATTTGTCTACGAATTTCATGAATCCATTGTTTCTAATGGCTGAATAGTAAGTAGTCCATTATATAAATATACCACATTTTTTGTATCCATTCCTCTGTTGAGGGACACCTGGGTTGTTTACAGCTTCTGGCTACTACAAATAGGTCTGCTATGAACATAGTGGAGCATGTGTCCTTATTAGATGCTGGGAAATCCTTTGGGTATATGCCCAGGAGTGGTATAACAAGGTCCTCTGGAAGTGCCATGCCCAGTTTTCTGAGGAACCACCAGATTGATTTCCAAAGTGGTTGCACCATCTTACAATCCCACCAGCAATGGAGCAGTGTTCCTCTTTCTCCACATCCTTGACAGCACCTGCTGTCTCCTGAGTTTTTGACCTTAGCCATTCAGACTGGTGTGAGGTGAAATCTCAGGGTTGTTTTGATTTGCATTTCCCTAATGATTAATGATGTTGAACATTTCTTAAGGTGTCTCTCAGCCCTCCAAAGTTCTTCATGTGAAAAATTTTGTTTAGCTCGGTACCCCACATTTTAATGGGGTTATTTCGTTCTCTTGGTTCTATCTTCTTGAATTCTCTGTATATATTAGATATTAGCCCTCTGTCATATTTAGAGCTGGTGAAGATCCTTTCCCAATCTGTTGGTTGACATTTTGTCCTTTTTACAGTGTCCTTTGCCTTACAGAAACTTTGGAGTTGTATGAGGTCCCATTTATCAATTCTCGATCTTAGAGCATAAGCTATTGGTGTTCTATTCAGGAACTTTTCCCCTGTGCCCATGTCCCCAAGGGTCTTCCCCAGTTTATTTTCTATTACTTTCAGTGTGTCAGGTTTTATGTGGAGGTCCTTGATTCATTTGGATTTGAGCTTAGTACAAGGAGATAAGAATGGATCGATTTGCATGTTTCTGCATGCTGACCTCCAATTGAACCAGCACCATTTGTTGAAAAGACTATCTTTTTTCCACTGGATGCTTTCAGCTCCTTTGTCCAAGATCAAGTGACCATAGATGTGTGAGTCCATTTCTTGGTCTTCAATCCTATTCCATTGATCTGCTTGACTGACTTTGTACCAACCAATACCATGCAGTTTTTATCACTATTGCTCTGTAGTAAAATTTGAGGTCTGGGATACTAAATTCCCCTGAAGTTCTTTTACTGTTGAGAATAGTTTTAGCTATCCTGGGTTTTTTGTTATTCCAGATGGATTTGAGCATTGCTCTTTCTAGCTCTATGAAGAAGTGGGTTGTGATTTTGATGGGGATTGCATTGAAACTGCACATTGCCTTTGGCAATATGACCATTTTAACTATAGTAGTCCTGCCAATCCACGAGCAAGAAGATTTTTTCCATTTTCTGAGATCTTCTTCAATTTTCTTCTTCAGAGATCTGAAGTTCTTGTCATATAGTTATTTCACTTGTTTGGTTAGAGTCTCTCCAAGGTACTTTATGCTGTTTGTGTCTATTTTGAAGGGTGTCATTTCTCTAATTTCTTTCTCAGTCTGCTTATACTTTGAGTATATAAAGGCTACTGATTTGCTTGAGTTGATTTTGTAGCCAGCCACTTTGCTGAAGTTGTTTGTCAGCTGTAGAAGTTTCCTTATATTCAACCATCCCTGCAACCCTGGGATGAAGCCTACTTGATCCTGGTGGATGATCATTTTGATTCTTAAAGAACAAAGACACAGTACTTCCAGCCAGGAACAAAAAGCTTGAAATCACATCTAATTGCCTTGAAATTTTGAGTACCTTCCTACCTCTGCAGACCTAATTTTGGGAGTAACATGTAAGCCCGGAGCTATAAGTTTTTTGAGCATGGATTTTGATTTTAGCAATGTGTTTATGCCAGAGTCATGAACACTTGGGGTGTTCAAGCTATGCTGAAGAGAAGAAATGGATGGGAAGCAGAACCAAGTTCACACAGATTACTCACTCCATGCAGTTACCTGGGCAATGTTATCTGCCCTCTTGGCATGAACTTGAGCAATGGCCTCCAGCTTTTCCAGGAAGGCAAAGATCTCATTGAGCTAAGACAGAAATAAACAGCATCACAGCATCTTTTAGCATCATGACAAAAATGGCCATTTATTAATACCAGGACTTAACCTGTCTTAAAATGGATAGGAATATAGTCCAAAGAGATTTAAGAGGCTTTGTCTCTATAAAAGATATGTCATGAATTACATACAGTTTGGACCAGTATCTGAGGAACCTTCTCTCAGGCATCCAGATTGAATGGAGGAATTTTTCATTGAGCTTAGACATGGTACACTAGAATTCTTTTCAACAAGTGCTCCAACAGCCCCCAAGGGCCTGGTCAAAGCTAACACACATATTCAAACTATTACTCTGAGTCTTTCAAGACAAAATTACCCTTACTCTCCACCAAGTTAAGACTACTATTTTCTTGCATTTCCCATAATTGATTCAGGTTTATCAAAACTCATGCACATCCATGATATTTCCTAGGAAAAGGCAAACTGATACAAATATGACAGCCAAGCCAGTGCAACGGGCTGGAAGCTTACCTGATTCTATGAGGTAGACAAATGCACACTTTCACCAGGTTTATAAGAGGTTCAGAGACCAGCTTTCCCTTATTCAAGCACCTTAGGTACCCAACCCATAACCTTCTTTAAAATGTAGTATGTACAGCAAGGTCTTCAATAAACGACCTGACATAGTGGCCACCCACAAGCAACCATAGTGGCTCATGTCCCAAAAGCCAGGGTCAACAGCAACAATAGGAAACCCATGCAGACCATCCAAACCAGACAGCCTAATGGGTTGTTACCTCAGTGTTGAACAGTTGATATAAATCCTTGTAGGCTGTGTAAACCATGAAGGAATTTACACCTGCCAGGCAAGAAAAGGAAAAAAGTCAGCAAAAAGTCATGATTAGCTATCAACATAGTCATCTCATGTTTATCATATATACATACAAAACCACACCCACTCCACCACCACCCCACACACAGATAGAGAGAGAGAGAGACAGAGATAGAGACATAGAGAAAGAAAGACCATGAGCACATGGCTCAGATGCCTGTCCAATAGAGGTGAAGACATTTGTAATGCTTTTATCCTATCATGTCCTTTCTTGTCCTGTAAAATCCATAGTTTGTTAGTAGTGTCTTGGCAGAATGGTGTCTCCCGTCTGCAGCTTTAGCTACTCCCAATTCCCAGCATTGCCAGAATTTAGAAGAGGAAAATTGATATTGTTTGAGGAAGCAGATACCAAGAAGTTACATTAACATACCAGCTGTGCAAAGACACTAGGGGTTGTAGAACATGAATGTTCCACCACACCACGATCACCTGGGAATGCTTCCCTTTGGGGCATCTGTTCCTCCACCCTTGTAAACTGGAAAATAACACTCACCTCATGAGGAAGTAGTTCACCATTATAGGAGCCAATGGTCTTTTAGTCCCTCTGAGGTGAGCATATGGTCTCCATGGTGTGGGTTTATTTCACTATTTGGTGAAAGACTGTTATATATATACTGCAGGCTGATGTGCCAAAGAGGAGAAAGAATACAATAAAACTAACCTTAAAAACAACTTATGGGCTAGACCTGGCGATGGGACAAGCTTCTCATCCTATTATTGGGTTGGCTAAGGCAGGAAGATTACCTTGAATTTCCTTTCTATTACTTGGTGTATCCCATGAGTTTTGCCAGTGGCCTGGGCTACATAAAACTTATCTGGCCACCCAGTAAGGCTTTGCAACAAAATAAAATTAAAGCCAAATCTCTGAAAGCCTTGTATCCTCCATAAAAACTATTTTGTAATTTGTAAAATGTATATACTTATAGGATGTAATATTTTCTGCCATGGAACTTACACTTTTCAATACACACATACACAGCACATGTACACATGCATTCACACATACACAGCACACCTGCACAGTTTTTTCTAACTATATTATTTTCCCACCATTATCTACAATTTGTTTGAAGAATAAAACAGGTGGTGGTGACCCAAGCCTACTTTTATCCCAGCACTAAGAAGGCAGAGACAGGCAACAATCTGTGAGTCCAAAGTCAGCCTGGTCCACAGAGCAAGATCCAGGACAACCAAGGCTACAGAGAAACCCTATCTCAGATAGAAAAAATAACCTAGTTTTCCATGTAAGAATATCATGACTTTTATTAGAAAAGGGTGGATACTATCTACTCAGTGTGGCTGTTTGGATAGGAGTGACTCCATAGGCTGAGTTATTTAAATGGTCATTATGGAGTGACAATGCTTGACAGTGATTAAGATGTAGCCTTGTTGGGTTTAGTGTGGCCTATTGAAGCAAACTTGTCACAGGTGATGTGATTTGGAATTTTCAATTGTAGATTTAGTGTTTTTCTCTCTTCCTCCTGCCTACAGATCTAAATGTCTAAGCCTCAGCTACATCTCCAGCACCATGTCTGTCTGTGTAGTCCCATCCTTCCCAGCATGGGGATAAAGGAGTAAACCGCCAAATCTGTAAGGTGGCCTCAATGACATGTTTCAGTTTTATAAGAGTTGCTGTGGTCATGGTATATTCACAGCAAATATCATTGACTAAGAAAATGTTCAACAGTTTGAAGAAAAACTCTTTCACGTGTGAAGTTTCTAAGCTTTGAATGCAGTTTCTAAATTTCAAATGTAGAAATAAAAATTAGATATAAAACCTGGCTTCAGTCAATTAACAGAGAGTACAGATAGCAATTTGTGACTTGAATCTGTGCCTTGTACTCTCATACCTAAGTCATCAGCATTATAGGAAAAGATCTATTTGATTTTCAACCACATCAATAAGTAGTTGGGATGTTGGAACTCAGTGTGGGTCATCTCAGGGCAGTTTTCCACAATATTCTCATTTCCAAAAGCCTCCAAGTAATTCTTGGAATGACCCAAGTTGTGTAATTTCCTTAAAACAGCTGAATTTTTTCTACTATTAAAATTCTCTGTGTGTCAGGCAACAGAGAAGGAGGAAGGGGCTAATTGTTGTTTTGTGTGCTCGAGGATTGGGCAAGATTTATAGGGTGCAGGAAGGGATAGAAAGGAAGAGGCATCCTTTGAGGGAGCATCCTCTCTCCTCCAACTTAGACACATTATATTTCCCTAAAGGTTTTGCACAGTGGCAAAACAGAACTGGTGCTTTGAAGCATCCTATCTGCTGCCATTCCTTCAACTGCTTTCCTTTGCACCACACCATCAGCAGAAGCTGTTGTTTATCCATCTCTCATATTCTGGATCACCTTACAAAGCTAAGCACATGACACACATTTGCATAACTATGTGTGATCCTGTGGATGTAAAGAGTCTAATGACAAGAACATAAGAAGAGACCAGAAGATTCTATGATGATAATGGAACCAAAATCATCATTGCAATTATAGGACGGACACACACACACACACACACACACACTGCATTTTTTATTACTATCAATCTATCCTTGCTCCTTGCATGTCTTAGACTTTCTAAAAGATGTGTCATTATTACATAATATAAACATTTGGTCTTATAAAACAGATAGAGGTTAGAATCATTTGTTCTCAGATTTGCTAGGAATGTGACCTCAGGAAAGATTTGTCCCATTGCTGCAAGTTCTGCCTTTGTAGTACTGGTATTGATGCATTGTGCTGGGTAGTTTCATGTCAACCTGATTCAAGCGAAAGTCATTTTGGAAGAGGGAACCCAGACAGAGAAAATGTTTCTACTCTGGGCAAACCTGTAATATATTTTTCTTGAATGGTGGCTAATGTGGGAAATCAAGCTCACTGTGGACAGAGTCATCCCTGCGATGATAGTTCTATGTGCTGTAAGAGGCAGACTGAGCAAGCCATGAGGAGCAAGCCAGTAAGAGGTGCTTCTTCAAGGTCTATACTTCCACTCTGACCACCAGGTTCCTGTCCTGCTTGAGTTCATGTCCTGCCTCCCTTCAGTGACAGACTACCAGCTGTAAGATATAAGAAACCCTTTAGTCCTTGATTTGCTTTTTGTCATGGTTTTTAATCATAGCAATAATTAACTCAGATGCCCATGAAAGTGGAAATCATAATCTTTGTGCAGATCTGTGGCCTATTAAATGTCACCCTAGGCAGTTATCCTGACTTCCTGCATTTTTCTTTTTTTTTCTATTTATTTATTTATTTATTTATTTATTTATTTATTTATTTATGCTTTAAAAACAGCTTTTATTTAGCAAGGAAGTTACAACTTTATACATGTCTTTTTTTTTGCTTTTGAGTGTCTGATCTTGTCTCAGTTGTACTTGATCTGGGAAATGTCTGTCTCCATGTGCTTGCATGTACAGTCTTAGATGTGATGATCTTTAAATCGGTGAGCTCATAAATGATCTTCTTCAACTCTGGAACAAGAAAGAGACAGGGCAGTGGGATTTTATTTCTAAGAAATTCTTGACAAGGACCCTGCTAATACAACACAGACTTAACAATACATAAGTAAACCAGCCATTCTGTTCACTATTACAAAGAAAAATGGCTCAAAAATACGTTATGCATTCTTTTTTTTTCTTTTATTTAATATTTTTATTTTCTATATTTTTGTTTACATTCCAAATGATTTCCCCTTTACCGAATCCCCCCTCCCCATATGTCCCATAAACCTTCTTTTCTCCATCCCTTCTCCAATCACCTCCCTCCTTTTTCTTTTTCCTTATATTCCCTTCCTATGCTAGATCAACCCTTTCCAGGATCAAGACCCTCTCCATACTTCTTCATGGGAGTCATTGTTATGCTATTTGTGCGGTGGGTTTTCAAGGCTTCTGGGCTAATTAATATCCACTTGTCAGAGATTGCATTCCATGTGTATTCTTTTGTGCTTGGGTTACCTCGCTTAGGATGATATTTTCCAGATCAAACCATTTTCCTAAAAATTTTGTGAATTCATTGTTTCTAATTGCTGAGTAGTATTCCATTGTGTAAATATACCAGATTTTCTGTATCCATTTCTCCTTAGAGGGGCATCTGGGTTCTTTCCAGCTTCTGGCTATTATAAATAAGGCTGCTATGAACATAATGGAGCATGTGTCTTTATTGCATGCTGGGGAATCCTTTGGGTATATGCCCAGGAGAGGTATAGCAGGGTTCTCTGGAAGTCTCATGTACAGTTTTCTGAGGAACCTGCAGACTGATTTCCACAGTGGTTGTACCATCTTGCAGCCCTACCAGCAGTGCAGGAGTGTTCCTCTTTCTCCACATCCTCGCCAACACCTGCTGTCTCCTGAGTTTCATTCTGACTGGCATAAGGTGAAATCTCAGGATTGTTTTGATCTGCATTTCCCTAATGACTAATGATGTTGAGCACTTTTTAAGGTGCCTCGTGGCCATCTGAATTTCTTAAGGTGAAAATTCTTTGTTTAGATCTGTACCCCATTTTAATAGCGTTATTTGGTTCCCTGGGGTCTAACTTCTTGAGTTCTTTGTATATATTGGATATTAGCCCTCTATCAGATGTGGGGTTGGTGAATATCCTTTCCCGATTTGATGAGATAGTTTTAGCTATCCTGGGTTTCTTGTTTTTCCAGATGAATTTGAGAATTGCTTTTTTTAACTCTGTGAAGAACTGAGTTGGGATTTTGTCGGGGATTGCATTGAATCTGTAGATCGCCTTTGGCAAGATGACCATTTTAACTATATTAATCCTGACAATCCAGGAGCTTGGCAGATTTTTCCATTTTCTGAGGTCTTTTTCAATTTCCTTCTTCAGAGACCTGAAGTTCTTGTCATATAGATCTTTCACTTGTTTGTTTAGAGTCAAACCAAGATACTTTATATTGTTTGTGGCTATTTTGAAGGGTCTCATTTCCCTAACTTCTTTCTCAGCCTGCTTATCCTTTGAGTATAGGAAGGCAACTGATTTGCTTGAGTTGATTTTATAACCAGCCACTCTGTGGAAGTTGTTTATCAGCTGTAGGAGTTCTCTGGTGGAGGTTTTCAGGTCAATTCAATAGACTATCATGTCATCTGCAAATAGTGATAATTTGGCTTCTTCCTTTCCAATTTGTATCCCCTTGACCTTCTTATGTTGTCTAATTCCTCTAGCTAGAACTTCAAGTACTATATTAAAAAGATATGGAGAGAGGACAGCTTTGTCTAGTCCCTGATTTTTAGTGGGATTGCTTCAAGTTTCTCTCCATTTAGTTTGATGTTTGCTACCGGTTTTCTGCATATTGCTTTAACGATGTTTAGGTATGGGCCTTGAATTCCTGTTCTTTCCAAGACTTTTAGCATCAAAGGATGCTGTATTTTATCAAATGCTTTTTCTGCGTCTAATGAGATGATCATATGATTTTTTTTCTTTGAGTTTGTTTATGTAGTGGATTGCATTGTTGGATTTCCTTATATTGAACCATTCCTGCATCCCTGGGATGAAGCCTACTTGATCGTGGTGGATGATCGTTTTGATGTGTTCTTGGATTCGGTTTGCAAAAATTTTATTAAGTATTTTTGCATCAATATTAATAAAAGAAATTGGCCTGAAGTTCTCTTTCTTTGTTGGGTCTTTGTGTGGTTTTGGAATCAGCATAATTGTGGCTTCATAGAACGAGTTGGGTAGAGTTCCTTCTGTTTCTATTTTTTGGAATAGTTTGAATAGTATTGGTATTAGGTCTTCTATGAAGGTCTGATAGAACTCTGCACTGAAGCCATCTGGTCCCGTGCTTTTTTTGGTTTGGGAGACTTTCTATGACCCTTTTTAATTCTTCAGGTGTCATGGGACTGTTTAGTTGATCTATTTGATCCTGATTTAGTTTTGGTGTCAGATATCTGTCTAGGAAACTGTCCATTTCCTCCAGATTCTCCTGTTGTGTTGAGTATAGGCTTTTGTAGTAGGATCTAATGATTTTATGAATTTCCTCAGTTTCTGTTGTTATATCTCGCTTTTCATTTATAAGTTTGTTAATCTGGATACTGTTTCTATGTCGATTGGTTAGTCTGGCTAAGGGTTTATCTATCTTGTTGATTTTCTCAAAGAACCAGCTCCTGGTTTTGATGATTCTTTGTTATGCTCTCTTTGTTTCTACTTGATTGATTTCAGCCCTGAGTTTGATGATTTCCTGCCTTCTACTCTTCCTGGGTGAAATTGCTTCTTTTTGTTCCTGGGCTTTCAGGTGTGTCATTAAGCTGTTAGTGTATGCTCTCTCCATTTTCCTTTTGGAGGCACTCAGGGCTATGAGTTTTCCTCTTAGCACTGCTTTCATTGTGTCCCATAGATTTGGGTATGTTGTGTCTTCATTTGCATTAAGTTCTAAAAAGTCTTTCATTTCTTTCTTTATTTCTTCCTTGATCAAGGTATCATTGAGTAGGATATTGTTCAGTTTCCACGTGTATGTGGGTTTTCTGTTGTTTTTGTTGCTATTGAAGAACACTTTTACTCCATAGTGATCTGATAGGAGACATGGGACTAGTTTGATCTTATATTTGTTGAGGTCTGTCTTGTGACCAATTATATGGCCGATTTTGGAGAAGGTACCATGAGGTGCTGAGAAAAAGGTATATTCTTTTGCTTTAGGATAGATTGTTCTATATATATCTGTTAAATCTAATTGGTCCAAAGCTTCAATTAGTTTTATTGTGTGCCTGTTTAGTTTCTGTTTTCCTGATCAGTCCATTGAGCAAAGTGTAGTGTTGAAGTCACCCAAAATTATTGTGTTAGGTGCAATGTGTGCTTTGAGCTTTAATAAACTATCTTTTATAAATGAGGTTGCCCTTGCATTTGGAGCATATATGTTCAGGATTGAGAGTTCTTCTTGTTGTATTTTTCCTTTGACCAGCAAGAAGTGTCCCTCAGAGTCTCTTTTGATGACTTTGGGTTGAAAGTCAATTTTATCTGATATTAAAATGGCTATTCCAGCTTGTTTCCTGAGACCATTTTCTTGTAAAATTGTCTTCCAGCCTTTTACTCTAAGGTAGTGTTTGTCTTTGACCCTGACGTGTGTTTCCTGTATGCAGCAAAATTAGGGTCCTGTTTACGTATCCAGTCGGTTAGTCTATGTCTTCTTGTTTTTTGGATTTGGTTTTTTCGAGACAGGGTTTCTCTGTGTAGCCCTGGCTGTCCTGGAACTCACTCTGTAGACCAGGCTGGCCTCGAACTCAGAGATCCACCTGCCTCTGCCTCCCATATTGCTAGGATTACAGGCATGGGTCACCACCACCCGGCTAGTCTATGTCTTTATATTGGGGCATTGAGTCCATTGATGTTAAGAGACATTAAGGAATAGTGATTGTTACTTCCTGTCATTTATGATGTTTGTTTTTTTTTTTACATTTGATTGGTTAACTTGTTTTGGGTTTGATGAAAGGTTACTATGTTGCTTTTTCCAGGGTGAAGTTTCCCTCCTTGTATTGCTGTTTTCTTCCCATTATCCTTTGTAGGGCTGGGTTTGTGGGTAGATATTGGGTAAACTTGGTTTTCTCATGGAATATCTTAGTTTCTCCATCTATGGTGATTGAGAGTTTTGCTGGATATCATAGTTTTGGCTGGCATTTGTGTTCTCTTAGAGTCTGCATGAGATCTGCCCAGGATCTTCTAGCCTTCATAGTCTCAGGTGAAGTCTGCTGTGAATCTGATAGGTCTTAATTTATATGTTACTTGGCCTTTTTCTCTTAATGCCTTTAACATTCTTTCTTTGTTCAGTACATTTGGTGTTTTGATCATGTGACGGGAAGTATTTCTGTTCTGCTCCAGTCTGTTTGGCATTCTGTAGGCTTCTTGTATATTCATGGGCATCTCTCTCTTTAAGTTAGGGAAGTTTTCTTCCATAATTTTATTGAAGATATTTGCTGGCCCTTTAAGTTGTAAATCTTCACTCTCATCTATTCCTATAATCCTTAGGTTTGGTCTTCACATTGTGTCCTGTGTTTCCTGGATATTTTAGGTTACAAGCTTTTTGCATTTTGCATTTTCTTTAACTGTTGAGACCATGGTTTCTATGGTATCTTCAGCATCTGAGATTCTTTCTTCTATCTCTTGTATTCTGTTGTTGATATTTGCATCTCTGTCCCCTGATTTCTTCCCAAGGCTTTCTATCTCCAAAGTTGTCTCCCTTTGAGTTTTCTTAGTTGTTTCTACTTCTGATTTTAGATCCTGGATGGTTTTGCTTAGCTCCTTCACTTGCTTGTTTGTGCTTTCCTCTAATTCTTTAAGAGATTTTTGTGTTTCCTCTTTCATGACCTTGGCCTGTTGACCAAAGTTCTCCTGTATTTCATTAAGTGGTTTTTGCGTTTCCTCCTTATTGGCTTTTGTATTCTCCTGAATTTCTTTCAATGATTTTTGTGTTTCCCTTGCAAAGGCTTCTAACTTTTGATCCATTTTCTCTTGAATTTCTTTAAGTATGCCCTTCATGTGTTCCTGTTCCAGATTCATGACCAGTGATTTTAAATCCAAGTCTTGTTTTACTGGTGTGATGGGGTATCCAGAACATGCTGTTAAAGGAGAATTGGGTTCAGATGTTCCCATATTGCCTTGATTTCTGTTAGTGACATTCCCGTGTTTGCCATTTGCCATCTAGTTCTCACTGGTGTTAGTTGGTCTTGTCAATGCTGGACTCACCAGTGCAAGCTGCCTCTTCCCAGGTGGCCTCTGGTGCACAGCTTACCTCCTGCACTGCCTGGAGACAGGGTGCTGTTGGCCAGGCTGTTCAGATCCTGAAGCAGACACCTGAAGGCTCCTGCTGGGGACCCGCTGGATTCACCAGAGCACATTGTCTACTCCCAGCTGGCCTCCCAGAAGCCCCTATTGCCTCTTGCAGGACCTGGAGATGTGGTGTTGCCACCCAGGCTGATCTAGATCTTGAAGCAGAGCGATTTGAGGGTTCCAGCCAGAGGCCTCAGGACTGGAATGTAAGCTCCGTGCCACCAGAGCAAGCTGTGTGCTCCTAGACTGCCTCCGGGTGCACACCAGGTCTCCAGCACTTCCTTCAGACCGAGTGCTGTGGCCCAGGCTGTTCAGATCCCAACGTAGACCCCTGAATGCTCCTTCCGGGGCCTGCTGGGTTCACCAGAGCACACTAACAGCAGACACCTGAAGGCTCCCACAGGGGCCTGCTGGATTTCTTCCTGCGTTTTTCATCTGCATAGTGGTTATTTATCTCATGAAGATCCTACAAAAATTAAAGTTTCATAAAACGAATGTGCCTGGAACAAGGTAAAAAGTCCTCAGGCATCCCTCATGTTTTAATTATCATACTCCAATCAAGAGTAATGACTCACATGCATGGGAAGTTGTGGGAGGTACAGCCCAGGCAGCAGAGAGACAAGGCTGGTGAACTTGCTTTGGCTCACCTTTTGCTATGCTGAGGTTCTGCACTTCCTGCTAGACACTGTCATTCCAGTGTGTGATGTCCACATCACCCTATGCAAAGCATAGTTGCAGCAGCTGTTAGCATCAGCCCACTTATACCACTTTTCATAGGCCTCTGTCAGGTTAGACTCAGGTTCAGGCACCACTTGTTCAACTGAAGACAGAGGGCAAAATGTGTGACTCAGACACAGCTTGGTCTCCCTGCCTCATTCCTGGTCCTTCCTGCTTAGTTGACTCCAGGACTTGGAACAAATTGCTAGCTTTCTGTAACCTAGGCTTTCTTTTCTTAAAAATGGGTGTTGAGTAAATAGGGAACATATTCTGACATTATTTTCCATATAATTTTGCCATTTGACTAAGTAAATAATGCATATATAAGGTGCTTCACCGATACCTGTTGCATGCTAAGTGTTCTGTAAGTGTTAACACCACTATTCTCTGCATCCTGCTGATACATATTTTTATATAATTGTGGGTGTATCTGCATCTATTTGTGTCAGCTGCTGGGTGGAGCACCTCAGAGGACAGCCATGTTAGTCTTCTGTCTTAAGCATACCTGGGTATCATTAATAGTGTTGGAGATTGGTGCTTGCTGGTGGGATGGGTCTTAAGTTGGGCTGGTTATTTGTTGTCCTTTCCCTCAATCTCTGCTCCATCCTCCATCCCTACATTTCTTGTGGAAAGGATACATTTTGTGTCTAGAGTTTGGTGGGTGGGTTTGTGTCCCTATCACTCTCTTGGAATTATTGTGAGAGGGTGTGACCAGCAGGCGGGCAGTGACCAGTGTGTAAAGTGAATAAGTTAACAAAAAATTAAAACAATAATATAGTTGTATTGTCAGTTTTGTTTGTCAACTTGATAGAGGCTGGAGTAATCACAGAGAAAGGAGTCTCAGTTGAGGAAATGTCTCCATGAAATAATATTCATATGGTTGCTCATCAGCTGTAAGGCATTTTCTCAATTAGTCATCAATGGTGGGAGGGCCAATTGTTGGTGGTGCTGTCCCTGGGCTGGTCGTCTTGGACTCTATAAGAAAGCAAGCTAAGCAAGTCGGTGGAACAATCCAGTAAGTCACATCCCTCCAAGAACTCTACATTAGCTCTTGCTTCCTGACCTGCTTGACTTCCAGCCCTGACTTGCTTTGGTGATGAACAACAGTGCGAAGTGTTAGATGAATAAAGCTAGCCAGGCAGTCCTGGTTCAAATCTTTAATCCCAGCACTTGGGAGGCACAGGCAGGTAGATTTCTGAGTTTGAGGCCAGCCTGCTCTACGGTCATTTCCAGGATAAATAGGGTTATAAGGCAAACCCTAGTTCAAAAAACCAAAATACCACCACCACCACCAACAACAACAACAACAATAACAACAACAATAGCTATCTAGAGAGAAAAAGCTGCTTGGTAATCTCCAAACTGAGCAAATTAAAAAAAAAAAAAAAACAAGCAGTATCCCAGCTGCCTTGAGCCAAACAGGTCATCAGCTTGGACAGCTGATTTGAGTTTGTTTTCAACAATTGACACACACCCCTTCACTTAGAACCCCTCTTTAAGCCAAGGTTGGTTCTTGGCAGTTATAGATGACACTAATTATTTTAGAAAATTTTGTGGTTGTTTAAGCATTTATTCTAGCATAGAATTCTCCACTATATACTTTATTTGGATCAGAGCGTTAGACTTCCATTGGACACTCAGTTTAGAACACTTAGTTTGTATCTGCATACTTGGTCCACCTATCTGGTCTTCCTAGGAATAAAAATGCTTGTATATCATTGGCAGCTGCTTGAACCTAATCCAGACCAAAGCTTTTTTCACTTGACTGACATTCAGAATTTCCCTTACATGAGTGAAATGAACTGGGACACAGTCCTGCAGAAGAGGCTCATTCTAGGCTTTGTTCAACGGTGAGTCATGCCTTACAAGTCCAAAACGTTCCCACATTCTTTTCCCATTACTCTGTGTACAAGTCCACCCTGGGTCGCACTTGATGAGTACACCAGTAAAATAACACCCTGATGCTAGCTTTACAGAGAAGGAAATGGAGGCATATGTAGGGTAAGTTGAAAACCCTAAGTCACATGATTGGCAAGTCACTAAGCAAGATGTCAACATATGAACTTCTAGGCTTTAGCAACACATTTTTCTATAAGTGGTTCTAGTGTTCCTAATAGTCATTTTCAGAAATATTCTCATAGAAAAAGAAGTTTCCTTATTGCAAAGAGGTACTCTTTAATTTCCACTGATATCTTTGATTTGGTTAATGGTAAAACTCCAGGATCATTTCTCCTCTTTTGTTAGTTTTATTGTACTGATCCATAGTTTTTCGGACTAATAGTAAAATTATTACTAATATAAATTAATTAATAAAAGTTAAAAAAACTAATAGTGACAGAGAAATAATTTCCGTTGATTCAGTACCCAATCAAGGGATATTGTGTCTCATGGAATATTGCTGGGTAAGTGTTAGGTTGGAGCCTTACTGAAGCTCCTCCCTCTTTTTCTTTCCTTGGTATTTAAATTATACTACAGGATATAGGAATATTGGCAAGAGCAATGTGCTCTGCAGAGGCGAATAGAGAGAAATCGGGGGTTTCTCTTCACGTCCAAGTGAGGCACTTCTCCTAGAGACATGGGCAACTGGCTGTTTCAATGAACAGCTGGAAAAGGTGCATTGTTAATGTGCCAGATGAAAGCCTTGTGGAAGTTGGAACAGTGTGGTGGCATTCAAGTATACCAGTGTCTACTCTAGTGAGTAAGAGGAAAGTGAGGTGACTATGTGATACCCTGGGTGCCACCTGCCACAGACACCACCTTCTTTCTTTTAGCTGCTCCTCACACCCTAAGAGAATATCCACCTTATAGATCTTGGCCCTTCCTGTAAATCTGACTCTTTGCAGAATTTATCAAGTTTTAAATTCTTGGCCTCACATTCAGAAATCCTGATATTGAAACCTGGTTGTGGAACTTGGATGGTGACCAAGCAATGGCCATGATTCTGGTCTACTGAGAAACCCAGAATTTCAAACCTTAGCAATATTGTTTCAATATGGTCTGCTTCATTGCTCACCTAGGTATAGTTAGATATTTGTAAAATTAACTAAACTATACTATCAAAGAATGTAACAATAAATGCTGCCATTAAATGCTATAAATTCTGAGTGAGTGAGAGAGAGAGAGAGAGAGAGAGAGAGAGAGAGAGAGAACCTGTTATTTTTCTTGGGCTACCCCATCAAGACTATTCATTACTCTCTCTGTTAGGCTTCCAAGTCTTAGGAATGATACAGGGATCTGAGGACTGAGCCCTGCTTTCCTTCTTACAGAAAGGCAGGCTCAATTGTGATCCCACTTTGAACTGGAAGAAGTGATTTTGGAGTCTAAAACTCTTCACACACAAAAAAAAGAGACTCCTGGCAAAAAAGGAGTAGGAAATGAGGAAAAGTGACTCCTTTCAGGTAGATAGGCTCCCAACCAAGCTAAGGGAAGGGCAGTTCATTTCAGAGCTGCTAAGGCAGTACATCTTAGACGCTTGCCCTGCATGATGCTGGGGGCTTATAATAAGAAGGAAGGCACAGCAACAGAGGCCATTAGGTTATTTGTCTTCACCCCTGTGATGCAGCAACAAGCAGCAAGCAGAAGACAGTTTCCCAGGATTTAAAAGATATTGTCACAATTTCTCATCTGCAAGGTATGGTACAGGTTTCTGAAGGTACATGTGCAGGATTCCTCTCAGAGACACAATGGGTGGAATAACCTCTACAGTATTAGCAGTGAAATTGCAATTTATCTGCACCTACTCATGGAAGTTATCTGTGATTACACACACACACACACACACACACACATACAATATGTATGTCTATATTCTAGAGTTCCAAAAACATTGTACCTAATTGTGATAGCACATTGATCCAGGGTTGAGAACTGTCTTAGTTAGGCTTTTAGTGCTGTGAACAGACACCATGACCAAGACAATGCTTATAAGGACAACATTTTATTGGGGCTTGCTTACAGGTTCAGAGGTTCAGTCCATTATCATCAAGGCAGGAACATGGCAGCACCCAGGCAGGATGGGACTGGAGGAACTGAGAGTTCTACATCTTCTTTTGAAGGCTGCTTTCAGAATTCGCACTTCTGGGCAGCTAGGATGAGGGTCTTACAGCACACCCCCACATTGACATACCTACTGCAAAAGGGCCACAATTTCTAGTTGTGCCACTCCCTTTGCCAATTAATTTGGCCAAGGTTATATATATATATATATATATATATATATATATATATATATATATATGTCGGACACTTTGTGCATCTGGAAACAGGTATTCCTCTATACATGGTGCTCACTGAATGCTCTATGGTGTATGGGACATTTGAGGTCCCCATGTGTCAAGTAAGTGTGCCTCTGATTCTTTGTCATGTTCCCCTTGAAGACATGCCTTCTTCAATTGCATCTTGATGCTGTTCTGAAAGAATTTATTATTTTCAACAGAGAAAAGTAACTAACTCTGGCCTGTAAACCAGTGACTTAAAATGATATCTTATAGGCAGATTTTGTTTGCAAGGATTTCATATATGTTATAGACCAAAGTCTGCCAAGAGAAAACCAGGATTCTTTGGTCCAGGAAGGCACAGGTCCAGGGTGATGACAAACTGACAGGACCACAGAAGCAGTGTGAAATAAGAATGTATATTTCTGGATGTCTCCTACTCCAGTCTGAAGTACTTCGTCACCAGGATGAAGAGGTTTAAAAGGGGGGAGTATAGGTGGTTAGTTTAGTGTGGCTAGGCCGCGTGGGGGAAGGTGTACAGGCAGGCCCTTGCCTGGGCACCTCTGCCCTTGAGGGACCACGCACACACATACATGGTATAGAATAGAGTTTATTCAGAATGGGGGATGGGAGTTAGTGGTAGAGAGAGGGCCGGAGAGAGAGGGAGGGAGGGAGAGAGAGAGAGAGAGAGAGAGAGAGAGAGAGAGAGAGAGAGAGAGAGAGAGAGAGAGAGAGAAAGAGAGGAGAGAGAGTGTGGAGGCCGGCCTTGACCACGTGGACGGGGAAGAACCCCTGGGGCAGAGAGGTGAGAGAGTGTGGGAGAGCAGAGAGCAAAGAGAGAGAGGAGGACAAGTAGCTCCTCTTATAGTGGGCCAGATCTCTGGGGCAGGGCATACCTGGCTATTGCCAGGTAGGTGTGGGGTGGAGCTTAGACAAAACGCCAACATACTCCAAGGTTTGGTTAATTAATAAAAGAAAAAGAAAAAAGAAAAGAAGTGACGGCAAATACAGTGAAGCAGGAATAGGGTCGTTGTTGAGATCTGGCTGCTTCATGCTGACATTGGGGCGACGTGTCTCTGCGGGACCTAGAGAAAATGGTATGGGGGGTGATTGTCCAGTCTCAGGAGGACAGGCTGCTTCTTGCTGTCCAGGGTTTGTAGAGTCATTTGAAGATAGGTCAGGAGAACATGTCCAGTAGAAGCTGTCTGCATTTGGAGAAGCTGAGAGGAGATTGGAGCATCTGAAGGTTGCTTCTCTGGAGCTGTCCTGGATATGGCAAGGGCCTGGACTTAACAAGATGTTGGAACATATTAGTATAGTTAGGGAATAAGACTAAGTACATTTGGGAATAGGGAAAAATTTCTTAGGATGCACAATTGAAATCCAGAGGAATCCCACCTTTGGAAAGTTAGTAAAGTGGCAAC
Organism: Apodemus sylvaticus; assembly: GCF_947179515.1. NCBI lineage: Eukaryota > Metazoa > Chordata > Mammalia > Rodentia > Muridae > Apodemus > Apodemus sylvaticus. Next base: position 60,842,495 of record NC_067484.1, on the reverse strand, counting down.
TTGGGCAGATGTACTTATCTGGATGGAGCCTACTTGGTCCATGAGCAGTAGATCTGGGTAGGTTTCTTGTAGCTAACAAGTTTATTAAAGAGATAACAACATGAGTTAACCACATGAACAGTCTTTAAGATGAGCCTTTGTGGATCAGAAGGAATAGAATTGAAGGTTGGGACAGTGACAGAGCAAAAGGGGAAATATGAAGCATTTAATGGAAACAGAGTTTAGGTAAGGAGATAACTGTCTAGCTGTCAATTTAGTCAGAAGTCTGAGGAATAAACAATAACTTAGCAGTTATATTATTAAAGAATGACAGATTCCAGTAGCCAGCAGTTCTTTGTGGTCTCTGGTCTCCATGGCGGCTTTGGTTGTCAGTCTGGCTGAAGAAGGATGGTTCCCATGTCTGCTCTTCCAGACAAAGATGGCAGCATTGTAAAGTTTGGGAAGCTGCCTCAAAGAGCACTTATGCCTAGTCCGCCCATTGTATTCTTCTCTGTGCCATGCCCAGTGCCACCATAGGCCTCTGAGGCCCCTGATGATCAGCTCTGGTAGCAGCCTCTAGCCCCCAGCTTGATGAACTCACCAGCTGCAGCCCTAAAGCCCAGCCTGGTGAACTAACCAGCTGCAACCCTTAGGCCCAGCTTGGTGTGCTAACTAACTCACTACTACTCCAATTATCTCTCTGATTTAAAAGTACCTACTGTCTCCTGAATCTCACATGGATAATGTAAAAATGTTGTTTTGGTCAAAAACTCCCTAGGTGGAGTCTGCAACACAAAAGTAGTTCCTCACAAACTTCTCTTGCCATCCAGGTGGGGCTGGGTAGACATAGCCTGTCTGCATAACAAGCAAGCTCAAGAGTTAAAAGCAGAACAGGCTTAACAGGTCAGTGAATGTCCCTGGTATATCCAAATTCAGTTGCAAGACAGAAAGCCTGACCTCTGGAATGGGGGAAGGTAGCTATGAGCCAGGTACCAACTCAAATGTAAAATCTTTCTATTTTGTCCAATACCCATTCATATGGCAAGAACCTTGTACGTTTTTTTCTGATGTAAATATCATTAGTCTGGACCTATTGTTTGGAATCTGCCTGCCCTAAAGAAAGAAAGAAAGAAAGAAAGAAAGAAAGAAAGAAAGAAAGAAAGAAAGAAAGAAAGAAAGAAAGAAAGAAAGAAAGAACGAACCTGTGATGTAGAGTTCCTGGAATTTTTTTACAGTGATTACATAAATGATTAGAGCGAAGCTTAGCAGAATTTTTGGCTACAAGATGGATTCTTTCATATCTATATTTGCTTGGTTATACTATTTCCCTTTCACAAGGAAGAAGGAGTGTTTTCAGAAGTATAGTAAATTGCCAAGTGAGATTTTCAGTTTATGAATATACAGGGAGTTCCACCTTTTCCTAGGAGACTTTTCTCACCTCTGTCTGTAAAATATGATTTTCCAGGTTTTACTGGACCATCATGGCAATATATTTTTAAGTTTTTATTTTTATGGCAATAAAAAAGGATGCAATTCCAGGATGGAGATTTTGAAATAGCAGGAGCCTTTTTTTGTCCTTTTTTTTAATTGTTAAATTACCCCTGTGTAGTATATTTGTGAACTGGTATGTAAACACGGTGACTATTTATAAAGAATTAACATTTTCAGGCATTAGATGAATGAGAGGTAGCCACTGGACAAGCTGCAGGAGCCTGTTCTCCCCTTTCTACCATTTGTGGGCCCTTGGAATTAAAGTCAGGGTGTCAGGCTTATTCATCAATGGCTCTAACTACTGAGCCCAACATGGTGACTTGTAAAAGCTTTCTTAGCTCAGACTTCATTATAAATTGAGGCAACAGTGTTGATTTTATAACCTGCCACTTTACTGAAGTTGTTTATCAGCTGTAGGAGCTCTCTAGTGGAGTTTTTTGGGTCACTTAGGTAGACTATCATGTCGTCTGCAAATAATGATAGTTTGACTTCTTCCTTTCCAATTTGTATCCCTTTGACCTCCTTATGTTGTCGAATTGCCTGAGCTAGTACCTCAAGTACAATATTGAAAAGATAAGGAGAAAGGGGGCAGCCTTGTCTGGTCCCTGATTTCAGTGGGATTGCTTCAAGTTTCTCTCCATTTAGTTTGATGCGGGCTACCGGTTTGCTGTATATTGCTTTTACTATGTTTAGGTATGGGCCTTGCATAACTGTTCTCTCTTAGACTTTAAGCATGAAAGGATGCTGAATTTTGTCAAATGCTTTTTCAGCATCCAATGAAATGACCATGTGGTTTTGTTCTTTGAGTTTGTTTATGTAGTGGATTGCATTGATGGATTTCCGTATATTGAACCAATCCTGAATTCCCGGGATAAAGCCTACTTGATCATGGTGGATGATCGTTTTGATGTGTTCTTGGATTCGGTTGGCAAGAATTTTATTGAGTATTTTTGCATCGATGTTCATAAGGGAAATGGGTCTGAGGTTCTCTTTCTTTGTTGGATCTTTGTGTGGTTTTGGTATCAGCGTAATTGTGGCTTCGTAGAAGGAATTGGGTAGTGTTCCTTCTGTTTCTATTTTGTGGAATAATTTGAAGAGTATTGGTGTTAACTCTTCTTTGAAGGTCTGATAGAATTCTGCACTGAAACCATCTGGTCCTGTGCTTTTTTTGGTAACAGAAGAGTGGATGCAAAAAATGTGGTATATCTACACAATGGAGTACTATTCAGCCATTAGAAACAACGAATTCATGAAATTCTTAGGTAAATGGATGGAGCTAGAGAACATCATACTAAGTGAGGTAACCCAGACTCAAAAGATGAATCATGGTATGCACTCACTAATAAGTGGATATTAACCTAGAAACCTGGATTACCCAAAACATAATCCACACATCAAATGAGGTACAAGAAGAAAGGAAGAGTGGCCCCTTGTTCTGGAAAGACTCAATGAAGAAGTATTCAGCAAAACCAGAACGGGGCAGTGGGAAGGGGTGGGTGGGTGGACAGGGGGAGAGAAGGGGGTTTACGGGACTTTTTGGGAGTGGGGGGGGCTAGGGAAGGGGAAATCATTTGAAATGTAAATAAAAAATATATCGAATAAAAAAAGATTAAAAAAATATATATAGGTTTAGAGAAGATACTAGAAATTATAAAAAAAATTGAGGCAACAGTGAATGAACTTTAGTGTTACATTCATATAGTTATTCATTTGTTTATTCATGTAGAGCTTACATTCATATATTTATTCCTTTACTTTTGTAACAACAATGATTAAAGACAAGAAGGCCATGGATTTGGGAGGGGCTGGGTCAGACAAGAGATGGGTTGTAGTGAGAAAATGGACATAGAAATGTTTTAATTATCTTTTAATTACATTTTAAAAGAATGAAAAATTTTGGATTATACGCTATCATTTCAAAAGTTTAAATTCCTTTCTCCTTTAATGAATGATACTCTCTCCCACCATCTCTCTCTCTCCATACTTTTTTCCATTAAGAGTAAAAAGAGAATCTAATCAAAGACAAGGATATGTAGCCTTGGAACAAACCAAAAACAACACAGAAGAGGAGGATTGGCAGAATAACAACCCATAAAATGCTTCATAGGACAGTGTTTGGCACCTGGCTGGAAACTCCTGATAACCACATCAGAAGAGCTGACAGCAGTTCTTGCCACTCCTGTACCTCATGACTTAGAGAATGTGATTGAAAAGTCCTCAAAAGTGGTGCTACTCTGCAGCAACAGGAGAGGAAGTGAGTTCCTGGTTCTGAGAACTTCAGTTCTGGCTTCTGTACACACTGAGACTGTGACCTTAAGGGAATCATTTAACTACTTCCTCTGTTTTAGTTCCCCACTGAAAAGGTAGAGGGTTATTTTAGAAGAACTGGTCTTTGCTCTGTTCATGCTACAGATGTTCTAAACAGCCTTTATTCTTGTTTTTAAATGAATATTTGAATGTATATTTATTCTTTATTCCTTTTGATGACACTGTGAAACATGAGCACTCTGTACACAGTGACCCGCTTCAGGTCTAGAGAATATCACACAGTGGCCAGAATTCCAAAGCTTGATTGTGTAGGAATAAAGATGTTCCATCAGGAATAAATACATAGGTCAGATTAGAAGTAGGACCTTGCAGTGGGAGACTGCATCTGCAAGGAATCTGTTTGCAAGTGCCTCCTGTGCATTTGGCCTCTCGCCTACTCTTCTGCCTTTGAGGTGGCCTTGATCAATTGAACAAAATTCCACTGATAGGAGTCACACACAAAGATGTTGAGCAAATGCTTCGGGTTGGGAAACAGTATTTTTTTCCAGCATGGCAGTTGCAAAATATCATATGCCAATATCTTTCTACCTTGAGGGCAAATGTCCATCAAGATTATCAGAGACCAGATTCTGCAGAGGATCAGACAGTACTGCTGAACTAAAGGGTTACTTGCACCTGTTCAGTGATATTACACCATATAGTAGAGTTTTACATGTTACATTTGGAAGCCAGCAAACTTTTCCTTGAGAAACTCCTAGCTCTCCAAAGTGAAAGGGAAAAACGTTAATAGCTTTTTGTTGTCAAGAAACATAAACATGATTTTGTATTCCTTGGCCCTTTGTTTTTAATAGAGCTTAAGTAAAATATGGAACAATTTTACATATGCCTACATGTCTTCTCTCCTGAGTTACATTTAAAGCAGCAGGATGTTTTATAGATCCCAGAGGTCAAATTCAGCTATACTGATGCCCCCACACTATTTAATCACTGTGAGAAGGCTGGCAGAATTGTCTTGCTACTGAAAATATTTTTGAGGTCTGACTCTTTGTTGTCTGTGTATTTCAGTCATGTGCAAAGTATAATTCACCTAACTGTTCATATGTTGTAACTCTACTGAGCTCATGAATATGAGATGTTTGAAGAACTTCTTCAGGTGCCCCACTGGTGACACTGTGTAAAACCAAGATATACATAGTTTTACAGAGCACTGTTTTCAACTCTTGGGAAACTGAGGCCATCTAATGGTGTTCCCTATGGAAAGTACAGGCATAACCATGGTGACAGCACTCTGGTCCAAAGGGCCAGCTTCATTAACAGATGTCATTTGGAAAAGGCAGACAGGTGGAAGTAAATGGTCGACACCGAGGCAAGAAAGCTTATGTAGAGAAACAAGACCTGAAGGTGAGACTAGCATTTATAAATCTCCATATTCTAGTGTGACTGGGACATGGTCCTTCTCTACTAAGAGAAAACGCGCAAACACACACACACACACACACACACACACACACACACACACAGACTCACACACACACACATGTAGAAACATATAAAGACTCAAAGCCCACTTCTTTCATTCAGCCCCTGTCTCTGAAGTTCTCAAATGTTATTTGTGACATTTTAGTTGTACTCCATCACTGTTTAACTCAGAGCATTTCCCTGACCTTCAGAGGCGTGAATGGGTGAAACATAGCAACACAGAGATGAGCCTGCAAGTGTCAGGGTCCAAGTGCATGCTCCAGATTCCACCTTTTGTTCTTCTGTATTGATGACACCATGTGTTGGATGTGTTATGCATTTAACTTTCCTCATCTGGCCACTCCTGCTCTTGGACCTTGTCAACATGCTCCAAAACAGGATCCTAAAGGCCTGCAGGGCCAACAGGTCTCCACAGGGTGATTTGGACTGTTCTGTTCTGTGTCTTTAAACATTTAGATGGGGGTAGGAGCTCAGGTGACCTCTAAAATTTAAATCTCTAGATTGTATTCCCATTTTGCATCTTTCTGAGCACTGTTGCTTCCAGAAGTGGGGATATGCTGGATACCATGCAGGGTAGGAGTTGGGTAAATGACTGGTACACAGTGTGTGGCTAGTTAGAAAGAAAAACAAACAGAAACAAATGCAGTGTGTTGTGCTGTGACTCAGTAGTAGAATATGTGCTCAGCATGAGTGAAGACCTGGGTAGATTCCCAGCCCACACACAGAGATAGAATCACTGAATCTGGCTGTGTAGAATAGCTGGTTCTGAGCACCACTTACTGCTGTGCATTTTAAGATGAGGAAAAACATCAAGAAGAAAACAAACCAAGCAAGCAAACAAACAACAACTTTCCCAAGAACTGGTAAATGCTTCTTTGTTTTACTTCCTAATTTGGGCTAAAAGTTAGCACTCACCAGATGAAATATACTTATTTCTGAGAAGGATTAGTTCTGAGAACTTCAGAAACCTGTGGGACTACTTTATCCGTTCTTCTGTTCCCAGTGCAATCTGTCTAAGTAGATTCCTACCCCCCCCCTTATTCTACAGAGCATCTGAAAGGCCTGAGCTGTGTTTGAAAACCAAAATGTCCTGGATGTAAATCACTCTGGGCACTGCAGTCAGAAATCTCCAGGGCATTCCCAGTGACTCTTCGTGGAGGGGAGGGGCAGGTAGCTACCTTTGGGCAACCCTGGTAAGATCCTGACTCCCTAGAATGATGCATCCCCCTAAGAGCCAATGATCCTATTGCAACCCTGGTGATAGGCATGAATCTCAAGCAGAATAGAGCATTTTTTGAGACAGGGTTTCTCTGTGTAGCCCTGGCTGTCCTGGAACTCAACTTGTAGTCCAGGCTGGCCCTGAATTCAGAAATCTGCCTTCATTTGCCTCCCAAGTGCTGGGATTGAAAGTGTGTGCCACCACAGCCTGGGCCAGCATTTCTAAATTAACCCCAGTTATCTAATTAATTAGTGGAAGTCCAGAAATGCCTGGATTTCCTACCTTTATGGCTGTCTTGGTGATTCTTGAATTAGTAACTAGGAAGGCAGCTGTTGGTATTATTGCAGCTATTGATACTCTTGTTGCTGCCCAAGATTGACAGGGATTCTGGGCTGCAGTGTTTCATATGCTCAGTTGCCAGGCATGGAAATTGCTTGGCTCAGCCCCTCCGTGTTCCTGTCTGTGTTCTGTCCTCAAGATATCTGTCTTTTACTCCTGTTCACCTGTGATTGCTAGTCACTGCGATTTCAGTGTGCCTGCACCATATGACACCCTGAGTCTCTGTATTTCATTCTGTGTGCTGTTCTCAACTGGTGGCTGATTAAAAAGCTCCCACAACAAAAGAAAATTCATATGTATAAGTATATATGTGTGCTTCTGTTGAGCTATAGCATATGTGATAAAAACGTGCATTCATGGATTAAAATGTCTTCTGTAACAGTATTCCCTTGGTCTTCCTTTGTCAACTGTGTGTGTCTCTGGCCCTTCCAGGTTATCTGCTCTTACTTTCATTTCCATTAAGCAGAAAGTCTCTTTCGCATGGATGGCGCTGTCGCTCTGTAGCTGGAACAGGAACAGTGAAAACAGGAACAGTGCAGGAACATATAAAGGCCTGCATAGATGCCTCACCAGCCATAGTGCAAGGAATGGCTTATGCTGCAGCTATGAAAGGACAGAAATTCAGCACCTATGTTAAACAATCCTATGGTAGAGGAGGAAAAGGAACCTCCAAGCCTATTTGTTTTAAATATTGTGAGTCAGGACATATGCAAAGGCAATGTCCAGGAAATAATAAGAGCAACTCCAATAAAAGGAATGCTCCTCCAGGAGTTTGCGCTCATTGCCAAAAGGGCAGGCATTGGAATGATGAATTGAAATCAAAGTTCCACAAGGATCGACCACCCCTTACAGGGCAAAAGAAAGGAAAACTCAACTTACATTTTTAAAGTCAGAGGCAGCCCCTCAGCCAGAAACTTGAAAGAGAGGAAACAGCTGTTAACATGGACGTAGGACTAGTAACCTCAGACAACCAAAATAAACAGCATTTTTCATAAGGGCCAATAAAGGCTCTTTTAATATAGATAAGGTGAAATAAAAATGAAAAAAGCCTATATGGCTCAATTGTGGCCCGTAACGGAAGAAAAAATACAGGCTATAAATAAACTTATACAAAAACAATTGGTAAAGAAACATATTAAGAAAGATAACAGTCCTTAAAATACTTACATACCGTAATAAAGAAAGTCAACTCTGTAACCCATTTTTTAATAGGTTTATTTGGTTTTCTGGGGTCTACTTTCTTGAGTTCTTTGTATATATTGGATATTGGCCCTCTGTCTGATATCGGGGTTGGTGAAGATCTTCTCCCAATTTGGTGGTTGCTAATTTGTCCTTTTGATGGTGTCCTTTGCTTTACAGAAACTTTGTAATTTCATGAGGTCCCATTTCTTAATTCTTGATCTTAGTGCAAGTTCTATTAGTATTCTGTTCAGGAACTTTCCCCCTCTACCGATGTCCTTAAGGGTCTTCCCCAGTTTCTTTTCTATTAGCTTCAGAGTGTCTGGCTTTATGTGGAGGTCCTTCATCCATTTGGAGTTGAGCTTAGTACAAGGAGACAAGGATGGATCAATTCACATTCTTCTGCATGCTGGTCTCCAGTTGAACCAGCACCATTTGTTGAAAAGGCTACCTTTTTTTCCATTGGATGTTTTCAGCCCCTTTGTCGAAGATCAAGTGGCCATAGGTGTGTGGGTTCATTTCTGGATCTTCAATCCTGTTCCATTGATCTGCCTGCCTGTCACTGTACCAATACCATGCAGTTTTTAACTCTATTTTCTGTAGTATTGCTTGAGGTCAGGTATACTGATTCTCCCAGAGTTTCTTTTGTTGTTGAGAATAGTTTTAGCTATCCTGGGGTTTTTGTTATTCCAGATGAATTTGAGAATTGCTCTTTATAACTCTATGAAGAATTGAGTTGCGATTTTGATGGGTATTGCGTTGAATCTGTATACTGCTTTTGGCAAAATGAAAATTTTAACTATACTAATCCTGCCAATCCATGAGCTTGGGAGATTTTAAAATTTTTTGAGGTCTTCTTTTGTTTCGTTTTACAGAGTCTTGAAGTTCTTGTCATAGAGATCTTTCATATGTTTGGTAAGAATCACCCCAAGGTACTTTATACTGTTTGTGGCTATTGTGAAGGGTGTTATTTCCCTAATTTCTTTCGCGGCCAGCTTATCCTTTGGGTATAGGAATGCTACTGATTTGCTTCTGTTGATTTTATAACCTGCCACTTGGCTGAAGTTTTTTATCAGCTGTAGGTGTTCTCTAGCAGAGTTTTTTGGGTCACTTAAGTAGACTATCATGTCATCTGCAAATAATGATAGTTTGACTTCTTCCTTCCAAATTTGTATCCCTTTGACCTCCTTATGTTGTCTAATTGCCCGAGCTATTACCTCAAGTAAAATATTGAAAAGATAAGGAGAAAGGGGGCAGACCTATCTAGTCCCTGATTTTCGTGGGATTGCTTCAAGTTTCTCTCCATTTAGTTTGATGCTGGTTACCAGTTTGCTGTATTTTGCTTTTACTATGTTTAAGTATGGGCCTAGAATTCCTGTCCTTTAGGCAGGGAGCCTAAAAAGGACCAAATGCTTTAATCTCCTTCAAGAGGGGATATTCATATATGTCTCCACAGGATACTAACTCCTCAATTGAGATCCCTGAGCAGCTTGTGTGATCTACAGATGTTCAGAGAGACAGCAGAGAAAAGAAAAGCAAGAGAGACAGAAGACAAAAGAGAAGCTACAAAACCTTTCACTGGCTCCAAAGAGACTGCTGACTGCTGACATGGACTCAGGTAAAGAAGCTAACAAGAGAAGGTAAAGAGTTGGTGACTGTTCAGTAGCAGCCACAGACTCTTAAATGTATTCTCTTTGCATTGTATGATTAATTGCTATGCATGTAGACTTACCAATTGTGTGGATTCTGACATAGATAAATATATAACAGTCATGATTCTAGAATCATACAACATATGATTCTACATATGTTATGTTTCCTATAGGTTTCAAAGATGCTTGGTTTGACAAGGAAATTTTACAGCTATTTAAAAGATTGAAGGGGCTTATTAGACCAAAGCATTTTATGACAGCCTTGATATTAAATATTAGTGCTTTGATTACAATTATAACTTCATTTAAAGCTTCATCAGTGACTCTAGTCTCAGAAATGAAGCCTGCACACCTCGTTAATGATTTAAATAAAAATATTTCTTTGATGCTACTAAAGCAACAAATTATAGATAAGAAAGTAGAAGCAAAGTTTGATGCTTTAGTGGATGTAGTTTTAGGATTAGGACAGGAGGTAGAAAATATTAAGATTCAGCTTTCTACCAGGTGCCATGCAAGCTTTCGATACATATGCATAATGCCATTAGCCTATGATAAACAACATAATTGGACTCTTATTAAAAATCCTGTGTTGGGAATTTGGAAAGATAATAGTATTACTCATGATATGGCTCAATTACAAACTCAAATTTCAGCTATGAGCAAGGCATATGATGGGTCCAAAAATCTAGAAGACTTAGCTCAATCTATTAGTCTTGGTCTGCAGTCTCTGAATCCTATAAGTTGGTTACATTGGATTATTGTCATTACTATGGCTACAGGAATAACCCTTCTTCTCCTCCTTATTCTTCCATTCATTTTCAGACTAGTCTTCTCCTAAATTTCTGCCAAAAGAGATATTTATGAGCTTCAATTAAAAAACTAGAAAAGGGAGAAATGACACACCAACCCCAGTATATTCTGTGTGGCCAACATTTTCCACAGAATGAGGCATTTGACTCAGAAGAGAAAGTCTCCTGGAAAGGCTGTGGAATCCTCCAGTTGGAGAATAATTCTGTGCCTTTGTTCTCAAAATCAGTTTTCTCTAAAATTTCCTCTTTTCCTCTCTCACAACTTGTTCCTAAGAGCCCTGGCCGATAATCCATTTTTTGAAGTGGAATCACTGACTGCAAACCCTTTTTAAGACCTAAAACACTTTGCCTCATAGTCATTTACATAATTACAACCCCCAACATCATGCAGGTTTATATGGCTCTGGATATGTAGAAGAGGGTGGCTCTGACACTGTACTAAGGAAAGCATTGATTAAGTTCATAAGTCTTTACAAGTTAAAAAGTAAATGTTAGATAAGGATTTCACCTTGGCACTCATTAAGCCCCAGGGTGTATAAGAAAGTTGAAACTCTTTTTAAAGGTTTGCTGTTAACTACAAGTAGCTCTGTATTCTAATCAGGAAGATACTACCAAGTATCTACAGATACTATCAAGTATCTGTAAATTGATCCTCTAAATCTGTTACATGAGAAGCATTGTGCCTGATTGATTTTGCATTTCCTTGTGCCAAATGCGTATAATAATTGTGTCTGCCTTACTGGCTACATCTTTTGAAATGGTAATGGCCACTCTTCTTGTATAAAAATCCTTATTTATAGCTCCTAAATACATTCAGATTCAAACCTCCTCTGTTGTTCTTTCTGTTTGCCACCACTGAACCTATATCTCTCCTGAAATCCAAAGTCTGCCCTCAGATTAGAATCCTCCAGGCTGGGATTCTCCTCTATCCCCCTGGGTCCTGCTTCTTTTCCACAGCCATAGGTGGATGTTCCAAGGCCCATAATCTGAACTAGACAGACAACAGAATCTTTGGGAATTTTCAACTAACTCATAGGCTCATCACAGCTCC